>NC_056732.1:1343060496-1343360496 GCF_019279795.1 Protopterus annectens
ACATTTTGTATTAAACACCTCTGGGGGCTTGTTATGATTTAATCCTCCTTGAAGATCACTTGGTTCTCATAGGTCTTATACTATTCCCTTGTTTTCTTGGAAACTTTACCATCAGTCTCGGATTATCTAATAATAAACATACCTGTTTAAGATAGTCAGTCAGTCTGACAGAAAAGATACCTGGATCTTTGTGGGATTACAACAATACTAGGTCATCTGTATAAAACATCCTATGTTGTTTATCAATACATTCTGTACAATTATGAAGACTGAAAAAAGTAGGGGCCCAAGTTGTAAACCCTGAGGTATCCCCTTTATGTGATGAATATACATAAGGCTGTGTCTGATTAATAATGACCAGACATTTTTTCTTGTTGAGCCATTACAGTTCAATGTTATTAAGGCCAAAAAAGGTTTACTTCTAGGAATGTATTTATTACTATTAGATAGCAGGCATAAACATCATAGCAGAAGTGAAAAATACAGTCAGAATGAATATCTCCTAGCAACATGTTTGTAGGTAACTCTGCAATGTCATAGTAAACAAATAAATGAGCAAATAAATTCACAAGTCTATAATGTAAATTCTGCTTTAGAAAACTTAGCCTTCAAGTTTTTTCATAGGTTCATAGGTTCATACTAGGCTATCTGCCCTGGGGCAATTATAAGCCTAGCCCGATTCTGTATGGCTTACGCCACCCCTTGATTTGAGTATACTGTGCCCTTTTTAAGGTTTAGTTTACTGTGCCTCTGTCTAATCGTGACACGGGAGTAATCCCTGGGACAAACCTATGATCCCCCATCCACCTATCGAGATTTTTCTTGAAGAGATTCAGTGAGGTGCTCTGCCTCACATGAACTGGAATTCTATTCCAGAGCGAAGGGAGCCTCTGGGTTATGAACCTGTCCCTCCAGCAAGTTCTATTTATTTCTGTGCTGAGGTTCAAGTCCCTCGAGCTTGTGGCTCTAAGGGATTTAGATTTACTGAGGTGGAGCATGTCCATTAATTCTGGATTTGACATAGCTTTGTATGTCAGGCATAGATCGCCTCGAAGTAGGCGGTATGCAACTGAGTAGAGCTGGAGTTTTTTTAACCGAGCAGCATATGGCATCTGTTTGAGACCCTTGATCTTCTTGGTGAGATACTTTTGGGGTCTTTCTAATTGCTGCAGCAATCAGTAGGATTAATTCAACATTTGAAAAGTAATAAAATACATAAAAAAAAACTTATATGCATAGTTAACACCCCCCCATACACGTCTTCTACAATAAGAAATAATCAAACTCAAAACTACAGATCAAAAATGGTACAAAATTCATATCTCAAGTGACTTGGCTTATAGCTGTACATGATGTTGTTGAGTCACAAAATGGCTACTGTTCTCCCAGACATGGAAGGAAAAATAGTCCAAATTTGCAAAGTACAATTAAATAGGTAAAATGCAGAACATTACAAAATGTCAGAAAAAGCTGAATAAATGAAACATGGGTGAAAAGTAGTACAAAACCATATTATCATGTTATCTGGTACTGTAGATGAAGAGAACTTGCTAATGTTACAATGGAGATTACCACTCATCATATAGCTTTCTCTGTGTCTCTAGAGTAATGGGTATTATATACACCTACCACTTCACCTTAACACACAATTGCTCAAAATTATGTATGAAGACACACACACACACACACACACACACACACACACACACACACACACACACACACACACGCACACACACACACACACACACACACACACACACACACACACACACACACACACACACAGACACACACACACACACACACATACATATATATATATATATATATATATATATATATATATATATGTATATATATATATATATCTGTATATATGTATATCTACTCATATATATATATATATATATATATATATATGTACACACGCACACACACATGCTCACACAGACATGCAAACACATATTTTATACACACACACACACTCACACACACACACACACACACACACACACACACACACACACACACACACACACACACACACACATGCAAACATATGTTTATATGAGTCTACTTCATTTGATCAAAAGACCATTTGACCGAAACCCATTTGATCGATATTTCATTTGATCGCAAACCAGTATTCAAGGCATAAAACTGGGATTTGTCCCCCTCCCCAATGTTGTGCGACCCAGGAGTTGGTATATATAGTTAGGGGGTGTGGGGGGCACAGCCTCCCACATTGGGGGAGTGTTGGGGGGTGAAGCCCCCCGCCTAGTTTCCTTTAAAAAAAGAAAATAACACAAAAAGTACAGATTTTAAATGAAAATAGGTGGGCTGCACCCCCCACACCCCCCCTAACTATATATACCAACTCCAGGGTCACACGACATTGGGGAGGGGAACAAATCCCTGTTATTTGCCTTGAATACTGGTTTTTGATCAAATGAAATTTCGATCAAATGGGTTTCGGTCAAATGATCTTTCGAGCAAATGAAGTAGACCCATATATATACATATGATACGGGAATTATTGACACTATTTCTGTCCCTCTGACTCATTTTCAGAGTTATGTTCAAGTGTCTCATAAGCTGCCTTCCTCTACAGCTACAGTTTTCTATATGAAAATATATATCTTTTCTAGAATCACTCTGCCAGTTTCATATGACTTTAGCAGTGACAAAATACCTTAGAAGCTTTTCAGACAAATTGCAAATTATGTTGTACATAGTGAGTAGATCACAATGTTTCAACTCCCACCTTGATGTGCATATACAGTTCTTAATTAATCATACTTTATTTGGAATGCAGTCTAATAGAAAATGTAAAACTATCCAATTTCCAAGTATAGAATCACCACTTCAGCCCCTATATGACAGCTATTATCAAACAATTTTTCTTCATATTTTAATTTTTATGTCACTATTAAATAAGCATAAATTTGCAGGATGTTAAGAAACCTTATTCTGTATTTACCTTATTTATTCCATGTTTTGATACAGCAATAGTTTTTGTTTGTTTCTTAATTCTACATAATGGTCTTATATTCTAGATTTTGGGATGGTCTTTTATAGGGATCTGAATGTCCCCTGAGACTTATAGCTGTAGCATTATTGTTTTTCAGTGTCTTAGAGTGTCCATCAATGCACAAGTCTAAATTAAAGCATGCATGTATATGAACACCCCACGTAATCAATAAAAATAAACACATTCTAATGACAAGTTGCAGGTGCATCATAATTAATCATAGATTTAGGTCTTCCAGTTGTAGCATAGCTAATTATGAGTCACAGGCCTTTACCTGTAGGTCTGGGCTGCACTCAGCAATGCAGTTGCTATGGAAGATAAAAAGGAACAGAGGTTTGACAAGCTGCTCTTTATTGCTTTCACTAGCATAAAATATTAGGTGCCAACTTTGGTGACAGAATCTACACTTAAAACAATACGATAATCTTGGGGAAAGGTGTTACACAGAATGGATGTGGGTGACTCAGTCTTGTACTATTATTATGTTCTAGGTCAGATTAACTTAATTTTAGTTTAAGTGGTGCTGAGCTTTCTATATTTGAGTTCACTTTGAGCATATATATCATTTGATTGACTGGATTGTGCTTAACTCACAGAATATCAAGTGCTATTCAGTGAAACTCAGTTCAGAGACCATAATGATTGCTGAGACATGGGCTTGCATCCCTGCACGACTCATGTCAAATCCCATTGCCAAACTACATTGAGGTATGGCTCACTGGGTTATAATCAACATTCTGGGAGTTGACCATAATCCAGTCAACATATATACATAAATATATATATATATATATATATATATATATATATATATATATATATATATATATTTATATAGGCAAGGTTCAAATGACAAATTCACCACCGTAACAGGTACAAGCAAGCGAAATCTGAGGGTAATGCTACTCAATGCTAGAAGTCTAAACCTCAAAATGAATTCACTTGATGCACGCCTTAAAATGGAGACCATCGACATCTGTCCAGTGACAGAGACCTGGTTCAAGGATCCAGAGAGCACCCCTGGATTACCAGGCTATAAGTCGTACCACACCTTTCGGCCACCTAACCTGGACCAAAACACTAAAGCTGGAGGGATGTCCATATTCAATAAGGATATCCACACCTCCAGGCTAGTTGCACAACATAATACATCCGAGATTATCCAAGTGCAACTAACTATGGGCAAGACCGCAATCCAAATTGTAACTTGCTACAGATCCCCCACCATGCCCCAGGATTCCCACTCCTCATTTCTTGATACACTGGGAAATATTAGGGTACAACCCAACACCCTAATAATTGGTGATTTCAACTACCCCCTCATTAACTGGGAAAACTACTCATGTACCAACTCTTTCACTCAGCGTTTTCTGGAATTCATAAATTCCAATGCCATGGATCAAATTATCCACACCCCCACCAGGGGCATCAATATCCTAGACCTGGTCATTACCAACATGGGTGACTGGTGTTCCACACCAAGGGTCAATTCCTCTTGGGCAGATCCAACCACAAGGTAATCACCCTAGACATCCACATCCCGCCCCCATCCCCCATTAGGGAAACCACCGTAAAACATTTCTCTAGAGCCAACTTCATGTTTCTCAAGACAGAAGTGGCAAACTTAACGACACCCATGCTGATGGGCAATAAAGGTACGACTACTGAATCCTACACAAATGCACTTTATAAGCACTTACATGAGTGCATGGATCATGCTATCCCTAACAGAACTAAGATGCTATCCTCCAAAAAAAGGAAGCCAATCTGTTGGTGTCCTGCCATAAACAAATGCTACAACAGAAGAAAGAAACTGTTGCAAAAAAGGGTAAAATCCCATGATTGGAGGACCTCCCTGATCAGCCTCAGTAAGAAGCTGAGATCCCTCATAAAATCCTCCAAAGCTAATTACGAAAACAAAATTGCCACTGATTCTAAAGACAACCACAAAGCATTCTATAGCTATGTCAAGAATCTCAATGGCAACACTCAGATCTGCTCTGAGTTACAGCACAATTCCACTAAATATACAGAACCAGCTGATATTGCCAACATCCTGGCAGATAGGTTCAATGCTAACTTTACCCCGTTCTCACCCCCTAAAGGGCCCATCTCTATACTGGAAGAATGCAAAGTTCCTGTAATCATGGCTGCACAGGTAAAAACCACACTCTCCAAAACCAAGAATATAGTATCCATGGGAACTGACAACATCCTAGGCTGCATTCTACATGAACTACAGAATGAACTTGCACCCCCACCTAAGCACCATGTTTAATCATAACCTCACCTCAGGCTTTGTGCCCACTGAATGACACACAACAACGGTTATCCCACTCCATAATGGGGGAGCCACCACGGACCCCGGGAGCTACTGCCCCATTAGCCTAACGAGCCTGGTCTGAAGGCCATGGAATGTATCATCATGGAACTTATAAGCAAAGACATTGGTAATCTCCAAACTCTGGACCCCACCCAGTTTGGGTTTGTAAAAGGCAGATCATGTCTCCTAAACCTGATAGACTTCTTTGAAGTAGTCACCAAAGCCATAGACAAGAGTAAGTGGTTCACACAGCCTATCTAGATCTCGCCAAGGCTTTTGACACCATCCCCCACTCCGGAATTATAGATACATTCACTAAACTAGGTATAAATCCCTATGTCATAAGATGGGTTGCCAACTGGCTCACTGACAGAATCCACACTGTGAAACTAACAGACTCCAAATCCCACTTCAGACCAGTGACAAGTGGAGTACCACAGGGTTCAGTCCTGTGTCCTCTCCTGTTTGGTATCTACTTTTCTGAAGTACAGGCTAACACAGAAGGTCTTTGGCTAACGAAGTTCACAGATGACTGAAAACTAGGAGCCATAATCAAAACTCCTAATGATGTGGACATCCTACAAAAGGGCATCACTGTGACAGATGCCTGGTGTCAAAGCCATGGCCTCTAGCTCAATGCCAAAAAGTGCACTGTCATCCCCTTTGGTAAAAACTCTGTACCCATGAGCTACCACATAGGTGGTTGTCTACTTAACATCAAAAGTGTGATAAGAGATCTTGGGACACAGGTGGACAGTTGTCTCTCCTTTGATAATCACATCATCACAGTAGTCAGGAAATCCTTCTACATGGCACACCTCATCACAAAAGGTTTCTCATCCAGGAAAAAAGAGGTCATTGTTTCCCTCTACTCATCACTCATTAGACCCATTATAGAGTACAATGCCCCTTTTGGTATGTACCTCACACGATATCTAAAACAACTGGAAAGGCAGCAGAAATACCTCACAAAGAGGATTACCAGCCTCAAACAGATGCCCTACGCAGACCATCTCAAAAAACTCCAGCTTTACTTCGTCGCATATCGCCTACTCAGAGGTGATCTCTGCCTAACATACAAAGCTATGTCAAACCAAGAGCTATTAGACATGCTCCAATTAAAGAACTCCCAATCCCTCCAAGCTACACGCTCTTGGGCCCTAAACCTTGTTACCACAATAAACAGAACATGCTGGAGGGATAGATTCCTGTCCCAGAGACTCCCCATACTCTGGAACAAACTATCTATCTATATGAAACAAAGCTCCTCATTAGCACTCTTCAAGAAAAATGTTGATGATTGGATGCGAAATAGGAAATTCACCCCGGGGACCACTTCTGTGGCTCAGCTCGACAGGTACACAGGAAAATAATTTTCTTGGGTGACGAAAGCCAGGGTACCTTTTTGGCTAGGCTTATATAGGCTCTAGGGTCAATAGCCTAGTACCTACCTATGAACCTATGAACCTATATGTGTGTGTGTGTGTGTGTGTGTGTGTGTGTGTGTGTGTGTGTGTGTGTGTGTGTGTGTTTGTGTGTGTGTGTATGTGCGTGTGTGTTGTGTGTATATGTGTATATATGTATAGATATAGATATATATATATATATATATATATATATATATATATATATATATATATATATATATATATATATCATACCTCCCAACCATCCCGAATAACTTGGTTTTTACCAAGTTTTGGGGTCCAAATACTGGGGTGCCATGATTCCCGAGTGGCACCCTTCTATTTCCGACTTTTACCAGCTTTAGTTTTCATTTTATTTTTCAATTTTCCCCCATTTCATATTTTAAGCTGACATCATCACGTGCGTGATGATGTCAGCTCCGTCAGGACTTTCAGCCTGTCGGAATTGAGCTCAAGGGCTCATTTCCGGCTTTCCCCATGATCTGCGAGTGGTTTATTCAGATGAGCACTGAAACGCTCTGCCGGTTCGTAATGTTTTTAGAAACATTTGTTTCAGCTCGCTGGTCATAATGTTGGAACTGTTGCTTCAGCTCGTAATGTTTTCAGAAACAGGTGGAAGTTCTGAACTGTTTCTTAAGCTCTTTTCTCAAATGAGCGCACTTTGTGGCTTCTTTCAGCCAGTTCGCTTTGGAGGTGTTCAGAAACGTTTTGGAAGGAAGGAATAGGATTTCACAGGTAGGATTATGTCTGTCATTAGGGTGTGTGTGTGTGTGTGTGTGTGTGTGTGTGTGTGTGTGTGTGTGTGTGTGTGTGTGTGTGTGTGTGTGTGTGTGTGTGTGTGTGTGTGTGTGTGTGTGTGTGCGTGTGTGTGTGTGTGTGTGTGTGTGTAAGTTTTGTAGAGTCTGTTGAGTCACTCCGCTCACATGTCCCAGGCTGGTAAGAAAAACTAACTTGTGGGCTCGTATGCTGCTTAATGGCATGTGGTACTTTTTTTTCTGTTGTGCTGCAAGTCCGAGCGAGAAAACTGTTGCAAAAGTCTGATTTTATCTGCTGTGCCAAATGTATTTTATCTGCTGTTGCTGTAAGTCAGAGTCTCTGAGAACTTATTTGCTTAGACAATTATATTTGCTATGCCATGCTGTGAAAGTATGTTGCTGGGGCCTAATCGCTAATGCGTGTGTGTTTGTTTGTATTTTATTTTACAGTTTAATTAAGCAAGGTATGTGTAATGTGTATGTGCCAGCCAGTGTATTGCTGTTGCTATAAGTATGAGAGAACATATTTAACAGTACGGTTGACAGAATGTATTTATTTCTGCTGTGAAAAGTAAGCTGCAAGTCCAAGAACTATGAAGTATCTGCTGTGCCAGTGTATCTTCTCTGTTCTCTCTGTAAGTCAGAGCCCAATTATCCAATTTTTTGCATTATTTTATTATGCCAATTTTCTGCATTTATTCAACCAATTAGCCTGCATTTGTGTGCATTGCTCTGCATTTTATTTTACAAGCAAGCTGGATTTGTGTGTATTGCTCTGCATTTTATTTTACAAGCAAGCTGGATTTGTGTGTATTGTACTGCATTTTCATTTTACAAGCAAGCTGGATTTGTGTGTGTTGCTCTGCATTTTATTTTACAAGCAAGCTGGATTTGTGTGTGTTGCTTTGCATTTTATTTTACAAGCAAGCTGGATTTGTGTGTGTTGCTCTGCATTTTATTTTACAGGCAAGCTGGGATTTGTGTGTATTGCTCTGCATTTTATTTTACAAGCAAGCTGGGATTTGTGTGTATTGCTCTGCATTTTATTTTACAAGCAAGCTGGGATTTGTGTGTGTTGCTCTGCATTTTATTTTACAAGCAAGCTAGGATTTCTGTGTTGCTCTGCATTTTATTTTACAAGCAAGCTGGGATTTGTGTGTATTGCTCTGCATTTTATTTTACAAGCAAGCTGGGATTTGTGTGTATTGCTCTGCATTTTATTTTACAAGCAAGCTGGATTTGTGTATTGCTCTACATTTGCGCATTTGTTTGTGTAAATACCCCAGTTAGGTATAACTACACAGACTCAAACCCTGTACCTTTCGTACAAGGATCAAGAGGCTAAAGTCTCTCCCTATTCTACCACCACTTGGGGCCATATTTTGGTTGTCTGTCCTTCAGTTTGCGTTTGAAAGTTGGTATCCCACAATTCCTTCGAAGTGGGCGTGGTTACATAATTATGCATGTAAATTTTATGTTAATCAGCGTACAGATTTGTACCTATTTTCCATGAGCCTTTGTCCAGATTTTTGATGTTTCCAGGTTGAGAGGTATGATATATATATATATATATATATATATATATATATATATATATATATTTCTCTCTCTCTCTCTCTCTATCTATCTATATATATATATATATATGATTTAGTGATACTAGACATGCAAGAGTAGTGTGTTAGTATGTGAGTGCACAGAGGAGAGCTGTTGGAAGGAATTGAACAAAAAGCAGCGACGGTCTGACAGTTATGTAAAATGTGTGCTCAGGTCACTGGGTGGAGTAAAAAAGTCAGGATATTATTGCTAAAACAAAATTACTAATGATTTAGATAACAGCTATTGAACAATGAACATACATGAACTTTAAGATGATACTTCAGAACTGCTTAGTCTTGCATTTTCTCACATCTGCACTATTAATACAGCTGGAAACAGAAACACATGTTGATGTAACTTTTGAGTTGAAGAAGTTTGTGTGCAAATGCATTGACTTATTTTACAAAAAAATGTGAAAATGTTCAATGATAAACTTAAATAGTATTAGATACTAATGTTCAATTAAAAAAATATTTTTTTTCTGATTAGCATGGATGAAATTTTGAAAAAGTGCATTGTTTATAGAAAACTGCAGAACTGTTTCTGATATAATGATTATTATACTAGACATATACTGAACGTGCTGGGGAGTTAGGTTTTGGGTAAAAAGGTTAATGTTATTGTACATTTACCATTTGTTTGTGTATGTGTTATAAAACAAAACAAAGATATCCAAAGGCGCTTGGCTCTTCCTAAAACTTGGTTTTGCAGAAAGTTGGAGCATTTAATGAGCTGATATACATTTAAACATTGTAATCAATGTAAAGAAAAAGAGAATGTAAGGAAAAAGGCAAATTTGAATATTCTGCATGAAACATGGAATGACATTTATGGTTTGAGTGTACTATTTCTACAAATGCCAATAATTCTTTAAGTAAGGGACTGCAACCCAAAGAAAACTATAAAAGTATTAATGTTATCCACACAAGTGTGAAGTTTGTAAGAACACAGTACACTGACAATGAAGAACTAGTAAATGAAAACATTGAAATTAATGTTGTGAAGAAGGCTGTGAGAAACATAAGGAGGTTAAAATAGAAATTATAGTAGTGATTTCTGTAAAAGGAATTATTGAGACCTGGAGTTTATATGAGGCATTGGTGACACAAGGGAAGGAAGAGATTAATGCAGAATCAGTGAATAAAGAAAGGGGTGAAGGTTCAATAAGCACAAGGGTTCCTAACAAATAGATCAGAACAGGGAAGGAAAAGTAAAACAAAAAGGGATGGATAATGTATCCACCATGTTAATTAATGTTATTAGCTTGGTGAGAGATATCAGATTTGTGGTTTTTAAATGGTATATAGAGAACCATTATGCTATTGTAAGTTTGTTTTAAGGATGTATGAAATATCTAAAAGATAAAAGGGAACATTCTGAGGCACTGTGGCCTGGGAAAGCTTTTGGCAATTCAGAACTGATATGTGATCAGATGTAGAAATATTAATTAGAGCTATAAAGATGTAGATGTTACATGCATTTATTGTAAAGACTGGGAGGCGTTTGTTTATAGAAGTAAGAATAAAAGGGTGGTTGTCAATTTTTATAAGTATGTATGCATATGACAATTTATAATAAGAGGATACAATTTTTGATAAGATATTGTATTTTTTAATTTAATATGCAGATAATTTTGGTGACTGATTTCAACTGTAATGTTCATAAGGCAAATGTAAAATAAAGGAAATAAAAATGATGCAAAAAACTGAAAGCAGAAATTAAAGCATATATATATATATATATATGAAAACTTATGAATAGTGAATAATTATACATATTATAAAGGCAGAACAGAAATAATGTTTTTTCTTTATCATGAGCATTAGAAGTGATGAAAGGAGTAAAGAAGGTTTGATTGAGGTTTACAAATCCTAATGTTATTTGAGGATTTGGAAGACAGGATTAGGATGCATGATTAAAGACATCGATAGTGAACAGGCCTGCAGGGGAAGACTGGAGCAACAGGATTAGGAATATATGACAGGGAAAAGAAGCAAAGATTGAATTATATTGTGATACAATTGAATGGTGGCTGGGTTTCTGAAGTAAAATATAAGAAAGTGCATTTGATAAGGAATATAAAATAAAGTGGAAAGAAAACAGATTTTGTAGTGAACATGAGTGTGAAGTAATGAGAAGGAAATGGGGCATGTATAAGAAATCAGAATACAAAAAGACTTATTAAGGAAGCAAAAGTATTTTTCAATGGGGGTTGATTACATTGTTGGGTAAATTTGTAAAAGAGCAAAAGTGTGATAGAATGTTTTATTTCAATATAGTTTAGTAGAAAACTTTAGGCAGGGGTCATTATGAAAATAGAACATGGTGGTAATGATGAGGTCTATGGCCAAAGGGAAAAAAAAAAGAAAATCAGAAGTTAAAAGGATTAGTAATTATTTTAGAAGTCAGTCTGAAAAAAAGATATTACTTTACAAGAATTCAATTCTGATTTGAGCACAGTAAATATTGATAGTGTTCCAGGTTTGGATTAGATAAGGTATGGATTTTATAGGGATTTGATTGACAAGAAATTGGTATTGGTGGAGGTAATAAATGAATGAATGATTAAGGAGCAATATTCAGAATGCAAAGGTGGCTGATTTGGTAGTTACATTTATATGGAAAAGGGGTGATAAGGGGAGATTAAAAAATACGCAACAGGGCACTTTCACTGTGTGATATTGATTATAAGTTATTAATGAAGATTTTATTAGTTAGAGTTCTGAAGTTAATATTTCCTTCACCTGTTTTTCTTGCAGCCATATAACCCTTCATGTGCAGTAGGTGGCACAGCAGGTAGCATCGTCACCTTACAGCAAGAGGTTCTCTGGTTTGATTCTTAGCTGGGGTGCCTTCTATGTGTAGTCTTCATGTCCTCCCTTTCATTTTGTGGGTTTTCTCTGGGTGCTGCAGTTTCCTTCCACATTCCAAACACCCGCAGTAGGTCAATTGGACACTCTAAATTGGGCAGTAGCTCTGAGTGTGCATGCATGTTTGAGTGTAGCATGAAAGAACAATGCAGCAGGGATTGTTACCTGGTGGATATTAGCTCTAGATGGTTGTCACTGCTGAAGTGACATCCTAACCCTATATTTACAAATTAGAAAAAGGGGTTATGGATGGATGGATTATGAAAATAATAAAAAGAGGTGATGCATGAAGATGTATATTGGGTGCAAGGAAAACAGATAAAGGAAATGTGAAGTTTGGTTAAGGAAGCTCTGGATGAGTTTTTGAAGAAAACATGGCCAAGGTGAAGTAAATCACAATAAATGCTATGATTTAAGAAAAAAATACAAGCCTCATTCAAAGTTATACTAGGAACAGGACTAGTTAGTACTTACCTAAGGGAAAAAATTCCCTTTGGTAGACAGAAATGTCAGTTTTAGACCATATCAGTTAACAACAAGCTCAGCAGTTGAAGGGGTTGGAGGGGTTTAAAAAGATATGTAGCAAGATTCACTCATTTTGTTTGATTTTCAGGTGGAGGATATAAGGGCATTTATTCATATTTGAAATGAGTCCTTTTGTGGGTTAACATTTGCAATTCTTGCTTTAGCAGAAAGATTCATGATTGAACTTGATTCTAAAACATTTAGTGAGCCATGGAACAACAATTAATTAAATAAAGAGACTAATGTCATGCTAAAGAAAAAAAATGAAATTATGGTTCAGAACATCAGAAGCAAGTGAGCATGAATTAAGGCTGTTTTTCATGGATAAATGTAAAATGTTTTTGAAATTCTCAGTGAAAGAAAGCTATGGGATGAATATTTTTGCTTGTATTGTGTTGAAGGAAAACTAATACTCTTGCCTGCCATTGCTATTATTTTGGCTAAAAAGGATATAATTAGATAGTGGGGAAAACCAAAGACATGCTTCATTGCAAAGCTGATGACTACCTAATTCTGGCATGCCCGAGACGATGGGGATGTTGCGGAGCCAAAGGGCAGGCAACAAAAGACTGTGTTATTGTATTGTAAGAAAAGTGGTAGCAATACTCATTTGGTTTGACTGGATCAACTGAATGAAGTAGAAGTAGAAATTACAGGGGTGATGATGTAGAGAATAATGTTCATGGTGAGCACACAGATGGTAAACAGGATTTAACAGAACATACATGCGAGTATGGTAGAAAATACTGAAAAGAATGATAATTTAGTAGATATTTATGGGCAAAATATGTTCAAATTATTTAGGCAAAATAAGTAGGAATGTAGACTAGATGAAAAATCTCTTGAAAGGAATCCAGTTGGCAAGAGTGTAAGGAAAAAGAAAAATAAGATTATCACAAAATTAAATTACAAAAAAAGGAACTGTTTAGTTTAAATTTACTTTCTAAAAAAATATAAACAGTATAATATGTAATACAAGAAAAATAACATAATAAGTGAAGCAAGGAGATTAAATGTGATTATGTTATGCCAGCAGTAGAAATCTTATGTTATTTTTGCAGTATACTAAGTATCTAGCTAAGTTTTGAAGAGGACAAGTAGAGGAGGTATTGGTTATAAAATAATTTGGAATGTTGCAGAAAATTTATGTTTGGAAATTGCTAACTCCTTTAAAAAGAAAAAGTATAATGTTATTAGATTTGATTATTATAAACCTGGAAGTTATGCTATATTTGATAAAAAATATAGCATAACTTCCAGGTTTATAATAATAAAATCTAATAACATTATACTTTTTCTTTGATGTTAGAGACAGTAGCATGGTAGGGGCGGCTGCAGTGGTGCAGAGGTTAGTGTTGCCACCTCACAGCAAGAGGTTCTCTGGTTCGATCCTCGGCTGGGGTGCCTTCTGTGCGGAGTCTGCATGTCTTCCCTGTGGTCGTGTGGGATTCCTCTGGGTGCTCTGGTTTCCTCCCACATCCCAAAGACATGCTTTAGGTGGATTGGACACTCTAAATTGGCTCTAGACATGAGTGCGTGTATATGTGTGTACCTTCTGTGGAAAGTTGGGTGCCGGGCTGGCAACTTGACACTGTAAAACTCCACTGCCAATCATGAGCAGACAGGTGATCCGCTGTGGCGACTCCTAACCAGGAAAAGCCAGAAGAAGAAGATAGGAAATTCACCCCGGGGATCACGTCAGTCACCTTGCTAGACAGGGATCCAGGGAAGTAAATAATGTAGGAAGAAATATCCAGGGAATTGTTAAGGCTAGGCTTGTATAGGCCCTTGGGTCGATAGCCTAGTACCAGCCTATGAACCTAAGAAGAGACAGTAGCATGATATATTGGTTGATGGTGGTATATGCATTTACAAATGGTATTAAGAGAGAAAAAGTATTTGAAAAAATAAAATATATATTATTTTGAAGACTGATTATATAATAACAGAAAGCAAAAGGTAAAATAAGTAAACATATAGACACGTGTAGGCAATTGAAATGTTGGCAGTTATAGGCAGTGCAGCGAAAAAGTATAAAAATAATAGAGAATATTTAAAAATAGAAATTGACTATTTCATGTTTTCTAAAGGTTTATAAGAAGTTATGATTGAAACAGGGCTATTAAGTTTTTAGACTATTTTGTCAAAGATGAAATAAGCGACAGTTTCATTAAAAGGCTTAAGGGAGAGTTTGCTAAAATCAAAGTCTTAAAAAGAAAGGTGGATCAGTTTGTGGATGGGATGTCTAGAAAGACTACCTTCAGTAATGTTTCAGTTAATGAATGGATAGCTAAAGAAATACAGATTAAGAAGGGTGTTAAACAGGGGTACATCATAAGTGTGGTATTGTCTTCTATGGCAATGAATGCAGTTTTTCAGAAAAGTAGAACAAATGAGCAGGACATCATTAATAAAATTACAGAGGTTAAGATTTCTTTATATCTTACATATGCTCATGGTTTGATAATACTATCTAGAAATAAGCAATGGGTTGCAGAAGCTATGAAATAAATTGAAAACAGGTTGAATGACACCGTATTAAAGCTGAATAAAAAATACAAAGACTTTGGTGATATGTTATAATTGCAGTTTATTTTTCTGAAAAAGAAATAATTTTTAGTGGGATGAAAAAAAAAACAATTTATGAGCAATGGAAAAGTGTTTGGGTGATGTTAAGAACATGATCAATATGTGGAACACATTTAAAATAGCCTATAGAAAAAAAGTTTGTTTTATATATCCATGTTTGTTAGGAAAGCTAGGGTCTATTGATGGAGTATAAATGGAGTATATACTTTTCTTGTTTTTTTTTTTTTGAAAAAGAACTGTTTTCTCATTTATTTGGGGTCCGAGATTAAACGCTATAAAATGAGAGAGTTTGTCTTGTAGACTTGAAGATAGTTGTATTGGTTTAAATAATTATATTTTATTTTTAGCATCTTTTAATTTATTTTGTGTTGCTTGTCTCATGTATTCAAAAGAGATGATAAAGCGGTATCAGGGTTCAAGATATTTATTGTACATAAACATGGTCAGAAACTGTAATTAGAACATATATTCAAGCTAACTGATTCACACATTACTTCAGACACACTCGCATGTGCATCTCCATTCGTGCCTGCATTCACTCTGGATGACTGTACAAAATGGCACTGTTCTCGCATGTGCTCAGTACTTATATGCACATTGGCTCAATAGGAACATTACATATAATGATCTACATCCTCCCTCTTTGATTTGTTCGACATGCAGTAGGAGAACAAGGCTAGATAACATTTCAATTTCATTAACAAATCAAACTCAAGTGCAAGTCACTGTGAACTTTGGATTGGGTCTAGAAATTCTACCCGATCTGGCTACATAAAAGCTTTGACTGAGTTTAGCAACAGGGACAGTCTCTGGGGAATTCTTCTCAATAGGAACTTCAGGGATAACATCAGGATTATTTGATGAAAAGACACTGTTCTGTGAAATGGGAACAAGTGTAAGGTTGCTCTGAGAAATAGTCTTTGGCACAGACAATCTGCTGCATCACTGGTTTAAAAACTGGAAGTATGTCTTCACTTTCTTCTAAGTTCCATTCCCTCCGATTGAACAATATAAGATCAGTTCCTCACAAACATTTTTGATAATACTCACTTGGTCATAACCTTTGGTTCTTTGCATCCTTATGATTTCTCCTTGTCTTAGTGGTGTAAAAGGTTTGTTAGATTTATCATAGTACGACTTTTGTGACTTATGTTTCTTCAAAAGTTGGGTCTTAATCAATCTGTTGTTCTTTGCAGTTGGAATCAATAGTTCTTTACTGAGCGGCAAGGTTGTTTTTGTCTGTCTAGACATTAATCTCTGAGTAGGTGAACCAAGCAAGTTATCTTGGGGAATGTTTCTGAGATTGAGTAGGTTAAGAAAAACATTAGCGCCATCTTTCTTAGATTTGTCTAACAAACATTTCACACTTTGGACTGCATGCTCAGCAAATCTGTTTGACTATGGATACTCAGGACTACTATAACATGGACAAAGTCCCAAGACTCAACAAATTTCTTGAACTGCTGATTGGTAAACTGCATACCATTGCAGATATAACTTTGTATGGACTACCATACATGGAAAAATGCCTTTTCAACTTTGTAATGACAGTGCTGGATGTTAAGCTAGGAAGAAGGTCAATTTCAAACAAATCTGAGTAAGAGTCTACTAACACTAAGTAATGTTGACCATTCCATTCAAACATATCAGTGGCAACCATCAATCATGGTAGTTCAGGAATCTGGTTTAACTGAAGTGGTTCTTTTTGTTGGTGCAGTTTAGTAGTATTACGAATAGAACATGCTAGAGTTTTCTTCTCTATATCTTTTGACATAGAAGGCCAAAATACTATGCCT
The DNA here is from genome assembly GCF_019279795.1 of Protopterus annectens. NCBI lineage: Eukaryota > Metazoa > Chordata > Ceratodontiformes > Protopteridae > Protopterus > Protopterus annectens. The sequence goes on from NC_056732.1 coordinate 1,343,077,415, forward strand.
CTTGCCCTTCTTTTAGTAGAATCAGCACCCAAGTGTCCATAATGTAAGATCTGGATATATCCCCATTGTAACATTGAAGGAACAACTACTTCAGGACCTTTCATGATGATTCCATCTTCCATCACGAGCTCATCTTGGTAAGGAAAATATTTCTGGGCATCAAGTGGTAGACTGGTTTTCGCGCTGACCATCCTTGACTAATAACACGTATCAGCTTCTGAAGAACAGGGTCTAGACCTGTGTGTTGTCTAAGTTGGTCAAGATGGGATGAGGAAAGATTTTTGACTTCCATGACTTACAAGTCTGGTTTCTCATTGTCATGCTGTTCTGTGGTTTGCCTGGGTGCTTTGGACAAAGCATCAGAAAGATATAGAAATTTGCCTTTTGTATAGACAATATTGAAATTGTACTTTTGTAATTTTAACATCATGCATTGCAAGCATGCTGGGGCTGTATGAACTGACTTTTTCAGAACTGTCAGTAGAGGTTGGTGATCAGTCTCTATTAGAACAGGTTTGTCATAAATATAATCATTGAACTTCGAACATACAAATACTACTGCCAAAACCTCTTTTTCAATTTGTACATACTGCATATCAATTTGATTTAAAGTTCTGGATGCATAGGCTACTGGAATGTCTTCTTAAAGACATGCTGCACCAAGACCATACTTAGAAGCATCACATGAAAGAGTTACAGATTTGCAAACATCATAACATCTAAATATGGGTGGAGAAGCAATTTTCTGTTTCAGAACTTAAAATGCTCTGTGGTGTTGTTCTAACTAGGACCAGTTTACATTTTTGCGTGTCAACTCACGTAACAGTGCTGAAAGTTCACTCAGGTCTGGGATGAATGCTCCTAAACAGTTGACCATACAAAGAAAACGTTGCAAAAATGTCACATTGTCTAGAACTGGCATCTCAAGAATTGCAGCTTGCTTAGATGGATCAGGTAGTAAGCCAGTACTGGTAAACAAATGACGCACAAAAGTAACTTCTGTCAGCTTGAATTTACATTTCAAAGTATTCTGTGTAAGATTGACTTCACGTGCATGGTCTAGAACTTTCTTAAGGTTTCTATCATGTTCATCTTCACCATTGCCCCCAACAATAATGTTTTCTACTATGATAGCACATGGATAACCAGAAAACATTTGCTCTATCACATGTTGAAAGAATTCACTGACAGAATTTATACCAAATGGCATTCTCAAGAATCTGTACCTTCCAAATGGCATACTGAAAGTAGTTAACAATGAAGATTTGCCAAAACAAACTCTTTTCATTTAGGACTGAAAAAATAGTGGGATTTGGATAAGAGTTGCTACTTCTTCAACTGTGTGCATCAGATGATGAGGACATTTAAGCACTTTGTTTAAATCTTTCAGATCAATACATATTCAAATATCATCTGAGCTTTTCTTATGAGCTACAGCCATGGAGGAAACCCATTCAGTCAGTTCTTTTACTGGAGTTGTTACATAAATTCACCATTTTGTCTAGTGCTGTTTTTGCTTTACTCTGCATTGCTACTTTAATCTTCCTTGTTGGTCGTACAACTGGGCTTACTTCATGGTTTAACCTCATAGAATATGTGACTGGTAGCTTGCCAAGCTTGTCTTTCAAAATATCAGGATATTTATGGAAAATATTCTGTGTGAAACTATCGTGGTTGTTCAGACTTATATGGTGAATCTCTTTATTAAGTGAGATCAGTCCCATTTTCAAACTATCTCCAAGGCTCACCAATGACTGCACATATCTTTTGACTATGTAAAACTGCAAGTCATAGCTGTTCCCAGCAGAATGACATGTGAAAACTACTGCGCCATTAGTTTGAATCTCTTCACCACCGTAAGCACCATGTTTTGCACACATTGCTGACTCAAGTTTTTCACTAGCTTTCACTTTGGGAAACATTTGTGTTGATATAACATTGCACTTGGACCCAGTATCTACTTTAAGCTTTACAAATTTCCCATTAATCCAAACACTACGAGATATTTCATCCCTTGCTACCAGTAGCTGATAGTTCACTGTATTAATTGTTTCATCAATCACAGATACACCATCAACATAAATAGTTTGCTTGCAACTTTCTAACTGATCTACATTCTTCTTTGGATACTCTCTTTTATGTGCCACTTTAGACTTCCAAAGACTTTTTGAAATGATTCCAATTTTTACATTTGTGACATTGCTGACCAAAAGCTAAGCACTTTTCTCGTTTGGTTCATGGTTGCCTTCACAATTACAAGAGTTAAAAATAAGATTGCTTGTAGCTGCCCCATTCAGTTTATGGTTGGAATTGGGTACTGCCACATTCTTTGGCTTATATCTCTTATTCATCTTAGCTTTGTGTCTCACACTATCAACATTCACACTAGCAGACCTTGAATGCACACTTTTCTCATTCGCAAGCATATTTGTGTGCTTTTCATATATCTGACAAATCTCTATGACTTTGCTCAATGCTAAATCACTATCTTGAAGCAAAATCTTTCTCACTGCATTATTATTATTAACACCACACACAAGTCTGTCCTTTATTAACTCATCTCGCAAATCACCAAATCTGCACATTTTTGCTTTACTTCCCAAGTCAGTAATGTATACTGCTATAATTTCACCTGGTTTTGATTTTTTGTGTAAAATATGTGCCTTTCCATTGCTGAAAATAAAAAAATAAAAATAAATATTAGCAAGAACCATGAACTATAAACTAAAAACTGTTTAATGAAATAAATGTTTAAAACAAGCAAGTGTCAAAGCACTTTCACCTTTCGGCTTCTTCAGGCTCAGTGTAGTTTAAAAAACAGTTTCATTAAATTCTATCTACATGTATCACAATATTAATTAACTTGGTTACACAAATATTTAAGGTGTGGTGTAAGGGTAACAGTCTCATTAAGTCCTGGGGGGATATGCACTTTAAATCTGTATATCCATTTTAATTCTTCTTGCTCTGTTTGCATTTTAAAATGGATATGCATTATTTTATTAAACAGTTTTTAGTTTATGGTTTATAGTTCATGGTTCTTGGTACTATTTATTTTTATTTTTTATCAGTTGCATCTTAGTACTGGACTTGTCACCACACTAATACTGATTTACTTGTCTAATCTGCCTTTCCATTGTAATATTAATTTGAGGGTAATACATTTCAATAAATTTACGTTTTAAGCACTCAGGGTCTTCCCATGTTTCAGCCTGTATCACAATATGGCAGTTCTCCCCCTCCCCTGCATACACGGCAGGTGCAAACACAAATGAGCATTCCCTCTCAATGGCTTCTGAGCCTGCTAAGAGGTATGAAGGCTTTTGTACATGCGTCTTTATCAGAAAAAGTAGTGTGCATGAAAATATCATATTCTTGTTCAAACACTCTCCAGTTCTCAGCAATATTATTATCAAACAGCAGTGGTGCAGGTCTGTGAAAACCCTCTGCCATCAAAACAAAATATGTTTAATCGTAAGCATAGACCAGGTACTTGTAATTATGTTTGAATGCACAACAATCTCTTTGAAAAGGCTTCACTTTGACACTGTGAATACTGTGAACATTGCAGAAACTTCGGACACTTTGAATCGCTTTAGTTGATGCGAAAAAGTAGTACACTGTGAAAACATGCAGTTGTTTTAGCCCTTTTGTACATCTTAAACATTTCAGAAGTTATTTTGAACACTTTTGTATTCATTTCAAATGTTTTTATCACTATGTGACAATTTCACACATTTAGTTTATCTCGGTAATTATTTTGAATGTTTTGAATACTTGGCGAAACATTCGGTGAGTGAAAAATCACCTAAACGAATTTAAGTTCCTTTGAATAACTGCTGAACTGTTTGCAAGTTCACTCCTGTATATTACTCCATTTCTAACTGTGTGCCTCATTACTTGTGTGTTGCTTCAACTTCTGATCCCATTCTGGCACTATGCCGCTTTAGACATGTTTCTTCTGACACCATGTCATAGGTTCATAGGTTCATAGGTTCATACTAGCCTATCTGCCCTAGGGCATTTATAAGCCTAGCCAGAATGTGTTTGGCTTTCGCCACCCATTTTAAATTTATTTTGCTATGCCCTTTTTCGAGGTTAGTATACTGTGCCTCTGTCTAACAGTGACACAAAAGTGATACCCGGGGTAAACCTACGATCTCCCATCCACTCATCAAGATTCCTCTTGAAGAGAGTCAATGAGGGACTCTGCCTAACCTGGACTGGAATTTTATTCCAGAGTGAAGGGAGCCTCTGGGTTATGAATCTGTCCCTCCAGCATGTCCTATTTATTTCAGTGCTGAGGTTCAAGTCTCTCGAGCGTAGCTCGATGGGATTTGGATTTTCTGAGGTGCAGCATGTCCATTAATTCCGGGTTGGACATGGCTTTATACGTCAGGCACAGATCGCCTCTGAACAGGCGGTATGCCACTGAGTAGAGCTAGAGTTTCTTTAACCGGGCAGCATATGGCATCTGTTTGAGCCCTTTGATCCTCTTGGTGAGATACTTTTGGGGTCTTTCCAGTTGCTGCAGGTGTCTGGTAAGGTACATCCCAAAAGGGGCATTGTACTCAATTATGGGCCTGATGAGGGATGAGTAAAGAGGCACGATGACCTCCCCTGATCTAGATGTGAATCCCTTCATGATTAGGTGGGCTATATAAAATGTTTTTCTAACCACTTTGGCCACGTGGTTGTCAAATGAGAGATTGCTATCAGCTTGGGTCCCCAGGTCCCTAATTACTTCTTCTGTACTTAATGGATTACCACCTATGTGGTAATTTGTGGGCACTTTGTTTTGCCAAAGGGGATGACTATACACTTTTTGGCATTTAGCTTGGGGCCATGGCTCTGGCACCAGTTGTCTGTTTCTATGAGGCCCTTTTGTAGGATGCTTGTGTCAGCTGGAGAGTCGATGATGGTGCCCAGTTTGCAGTCATCTGCGAACTTGGTCAGCCACAGTCCTTCCGTGTTGGCCTGTACCTCCGAGAAATATAGACCGAACAAGAGAGGTCCCAGGACTGAGCCTTGTGGGACACCACTTGTAACTGGTTTGGAGTCTGACATGGCTCCAGCAATTCTAACCATGTGGGTTCTGTCATTGAGCCAGTTTGCAATCCATCTAGTGACATAGGGGTTTATATTCAAGCTGGTGAGCTTATCTATAATGCCCGAGTGGGGTAATGTATCAAAGGCTTTTGCGAGGTCCAGGTAGGCTGTGTGGACCACCTTTCCCTCGTCAATGGCCTTGGTGACTGTTTCAAAGAAATCAACCAGGTTTAAGAGGCAGGATCTGCCCTTAACAAAGCCAAACTGGGTAGGATCCAGTGTCTGCAGGTCCCCAACATCTTTATTTATGAGGTCCATGATGATCCTTTCCATAGCTTTGCAGACCAAGCTAGTCAGGCTTATGGGGCGATAGTTTCCAGGATCCGTTGAGGCACCACCTTTATGGAGAGGGACCACTGTTGCTGTACGCTACTCTTTGGGCACATATCCTGTAGTAAGGCTGAGATTGAACAGTAGTTTTATGTTTGGGTTTAGCTCTTCTTGGAGTTCATGTAGGACGCAGCCCGGGACACCGTCTGGTCCCATTGATGCTGTGTTTTTTGCTTTGGAGAGAGCGGCTCTTACCTGAGCATCTGAGATGTCAGGGGGGCAGCACTCTGCTGGGATAGATATTTGCCCTTTTGGTGGGGAGGGGGGGGGAGAAGTTTGCGCTGAACCTGTCAGCTAGGATGCTGGCAATGTTTGTGGGTTTGGTGTATTTTTTGTCATTTTGGACTAATTCTGAGCATATCTGGGAATTACCACCCAGGTTCCTAACATAACTAAATAAAGCCTTGTGATTATCCTTAGTGTCCTGTGCAATTTTTCTCTCGAAGCTGGCCTTAGACAATTTTATGAGTGCCCGTAGCTTTTTGCTAATACTGATCAGTGATGCCTTCCCTTTTTGGGATTTTGCTCTATCATTTAGTAGCTTCCTCCTTCTATTGTATAGTTTGTTTATGGCTGGGGTCCACCAGACAGGACGTCTGCCTTTGGAGGATTGGGTCTTGGTTTTATTTGGGATCGCATGATCCATGCATTCCTGAAGGTGTTCATAGAATGTGTTTATAAAGGATTCTGTGGTCTGGGCCATATTTTCCACAGGCCCAGGGGCTTTGAAGGATTCCACCTCGGTTTTGAGGAGTGTGAAATTCGCTTTAGAGAAGTTTTTCACTGTGGTTTTCTGGGTAGGGGGTGGGGTCGGGATGTGAATATCCAGTGAGATTAGTTTATGGTCTGATCTTACCAGTGAGGGATACACTTCTGGTCTGGAGCATAGAGTCCCCATGTTGGTGATGATCAGGTCCAGTATGTTTTCCCCTCTTGTGGGAGTGGTAACAAGTTGTTCCATAGCATTTGAGTTTATAAATTCTAGGAACTTTTGGGCTAGAGTGTTAGAGCTAGAGTAATGCTCCCAGTCTATGTTTGGGTAGTTGAAGTCGCCCAATATAATGGTGTTTGGAGAGACCTTCATATTTTCCAGTGTTCTCAGGAAGGCTTAGTGGGGTTCCTGGGTTTGGGAGGGTGGTCTGTAGCAGGCTATAAACTGAAAGGCAGTTTTACCCACTGTTAGTTGCACATGGATAGTCTCTGATGCTTCGTGCTTTGCCACCAACCTGGAGGTGTGGGTATCTTTGATGAATATCGATACTCCCCCTCCTTTTGTGGTTCGGTCCAAGTTTTGGGGCTGAAAAGCATGGTATGAGGTATAACCTGGTAGTGCTGGGGTGATCTCAGGAGCCCTGAACCAGGTTTCTGTTACTGCACAGATATCGATGTTCTCCATGCTAAGGAGAGTTTCGAGCGCGTGCATTTTGAGGTTTAGACTTCTGGCGTTGAGTAGCATTACTCTTAGTTTCTTATCCCTTGTGATACCTATGGAGGTGGGTTTGTCTTTTGAGCCTTGCCTAAAAAAGGCACTATGGGGGTAGCAAAAGCCTATGCCAATATCCGAAAGCCCAGGGGTGACAGGTGCAAGCCGTCCCTAGCGAAGCATCGTGGCTTGTCGAGCATATCATCCCAAGCTGACAGGCATTGGATCCCCTTTGAATGACACCAGTACTTAAGCCAATTGTTAAAATTGATCATCTTGTCTTCATATTTTGGCATTATTCTTGGTGAGGGTAAGATGCTACTCAAGGTCAGGGTCATACCGGCCTGGGCTACATGCTCAGAGAGCTCCTCTATGTCTCTTTTCATGTAGTCCAGGGAGGTATGTCTCAGGTCATTCACACCAGCATGGACAATGACTGAGTCATATTTGTACTTGCCTTGGAGTGACCTGAGTGCTTGTGTTATGTGGCGGATCCTAGCGCCCGACCGGCTGCTCACTGTGACCCTCTCCTTGTTCAGCCTGGTGAGCGGGATGTCAGTGTGCCTGACGATAGAGTCACCTATTACAAGTGTATCAGGTGTGTTGTTTAGTCTTAAGGGCTGTGACTGTTCGGCACACTGGCTTTGTGAGATATGTGTTGCACATGTTTTGTTTTGGGGTAGCGGTTGCTTGGGTGTCTGCTTTGGAGGTCTCTGCTGCTTAGGCAGATCTTTATTTAGAGCCTCCGAGTATGTTTTTGTGTGATTATGTGTTTGGTTTGCTGTCGTGGTAGGTCTATGTGAGACTGGAATTGTAGTGAGCGTGGTTTCCTTCTCCTCCTGACTTGTTATGCCAGTACTGAGTTGAGAGAGCTTAGTCTCCAGTTTGGCTATATGGTTGCATCTCTCACATATGTTGGAATTTGTTAGGAAGAGGAGAGGGTTGTCTGTGTACATGAGGCAGTTGTAACATTGCCTCAAGATTCCCAGATTCACCAGCTGGACCGGAGAGGAGACTGACAACTGACCTTTGGACATGCTAGAATAATATTGGGAATTCCTTTATAATTGAAAACAAGGGCCAGTGGGGAGTGAGGGTGTAGTGCTTTTAATTTTTAGTTCTGACTTATATAATTGCTTTAGTGAGCAAGTGCCAGGTAACTTAAGTGCAATGTGTTACAGGTAACTTAAATGCAAAAACGACAAACAGTAACTTTCTTTCAAGTGAAACAAGGAAATAAGTACAGTAAGCAGTGCAGATATCACTAGTGATCCACAGAAGCGCTGAGAAGCCGCGTATTAGGTGGAATTAGCGTTCCAGGGAAATAACAAGCATATAAACAAAGCTAGATTCAGCAGGCCTGGATCTAGTCTATGCTACAGCAAACAAGGTGTACCAATTTCAGTAAGATACAGTTCAAATATTCAGGCACTATAAACCTTTAACCAGAAATTCCCAGCTCAGAAGGACAGAGTCCAGCCTCTTCTCCCACAAGAGTGCAGACCACGAACCTTCTTAATGTAAAATAACTGGCCTGAAGCCCAAGTGCTTAAACCAGAACTAATACACTTTAAGAATAACAGACACTGGGCTCCCAATCAGCAGTTCCCAACTTAGAACGATGAAAGCTACCTGTCCTGCCACCACAGTGCATGCCACAAACCTTCCTAATGTAAAACAACTGTCACTTGTCTCATGCATTCAAAAGCAATGATGAAGTAGTGTATGGGTTCAAGATATTTATTGTACATAAACATTGTCAGGAACTGTAATTAGAACATATATTTAAGCTAACTGATTCAGACATTGCTTCAAATACACTCTCATGTGCATCTCCATTGTGCCTGCATTCACACTGGCTGACTATACAAAATGGCACTGTTCTCACAAGTCCTCAATACTTATATGCACATGCTGTCTACGTACAGTGGGTCAATTGGAACATTACACGTAATGATCTATACTTTGTATATTAAGTTAAACTGTTGTGAGAAAGATACTTTCAGTAATGTATTATGGGAATATATATAAGGAGTTATGGTTATTGGGAAATAAAAAAAATTGAGCATAAGGAAATGAGTGAATATTATGTATGGGGACATGGTGAATTGGACCAGAAAAGTTTGGCATGAACAAGTTGTGGAAATTTTATATGAAGTTGAGCAGGATATGATGAAAACATAAAGAAAGCAGTTGTAGATAGGGGAAAGATTTAAATATAAAAAATAAACTGGTTATTATTTTTTGTTAACATTTTGGAAATTACCCATGATGCTAAAAAGCAGGACCTTTAATTATTTCCACAAACTCTGCTCCTAATTCTCCTAATTATGTAGTAAACATGACTCCTTCTCTCCCAAGTTACAAGTCTGAATTAATACTAGCTCCAAAATAATAGACTACAGTATGGCCATTTAGCCTATCTTTGGTTAATAGGAGAGGCTTAGGTACTGGACCTTAAACAGGGAGTGTCTAATCACATCAGATTTGCATACTTTTTTAGAAAGATCAGGCATTTCTTTGCATCATGTTTGGATGAGTCCTTCCACTCTGAAGTTATGTAGAGTCAATAGAAGTAATTTGAAATTAAGAGATTGTGGGACAATTGCCAAAGTCAGATAACATCCATACATTTGTTTTTGAGGGATCATACTGTCTAGGGCTATGTGGGCAGTTGCACTCATTTTTTCCTCAAATATGTGTAAAGCAGTTGCAAGCTCAGAATGTGTGATATTTATCTACCTTCTTCACTCCACAAGTAGGCAAAAACCCTCTTCTGAACAATTTGTAACTCACATGCATCCGATATTTCTAGTATAGCATATAGTGTGAAAGTAATATTTGGTTGTCTTCTACTTGTAGACTGATGCCTGGCAGTTATCTTATCGAAATACAGTTATATGTTCTTTTAGTATAGCAAAATCATATGTTTACTATGAGAAGTTAATGACTAAAATCAGTATTGAACTTTATTTTGGCCTACTCCCACACTTACACTTTTGGGCTCTTGCCTTTCCCTCATATTGTGAGATGTTACATTCAAGGATCTCGGCAAGGAAAGATGAGAACAAAACCATAAGACAGTGTTGTAAATATTCCTACCTTTCATTAGAGGGAAGCTTGAAGTCCTCTTTCAGTTTCTCAAGAGAAAGAAATAAATGTTCTCTTAATCATGACTACTTGTGATAACTGAGAGACACCCACATAATTTCTCATCCCATCTAATCAGATCACCAACATTTTTTTATCCCCAATGATTAACTCTGAATGACCCCCTAACAGGAATATTTCCATCTTGTCTCAGTCCTTAAGGGACCCTTTACTTAATCGCTTGAAAGCTTTAAAGGTTGCTTGCAGTGTGCACCAATCCAGTTATATAGGTGCTTTAATATGGAGTGAAAAACTAACAGAAGGCTCTGACTGAGGCATATCCTAAGAATCTGGCTTCTATTTCTGTCCAGTCTGACCTGAAATTTATGGGAAGCAAAAGCATTATTGTAGGATGAAGGACTCAGTCATTCATCGCACATTCACCATACCTGCCTCCACTTTCCTTAACTGAAAGAAATCCTAAGCCTAATCAGCTTTTATTTTTTTGATAGTCAGCAGCAGCTAGGGGGTATGGGGAGGTGAAAAAAAGGCAAAGGAAAGTTTCTGGAAGAACATCTTTTTGACATCTGATATTTTGCCCCACCAGGGGAGCCTAAGCTTCCTCCAAACACAAGGATGAATAATTCCACAATGGTTTAAGATTTAGTTTAACCACCCCCTTGGAGTCACAGAATAATTTAATGCCTAGATATTTTGGTTTATTTTAACACTAGTTAAATAATTCCACAATGGCTTAAGATTTAGTTTAAATATCTCCTTGGGGAGTCCCAGCATAATTTCATGCCTAGATATTTTGGCTTATTTTTACACTACTTAAAGGGTGGTTGTCAGACAATCCATTTCAGATGCAATACTCCATTTGCTGGAAATATATCTTTTTTTGATAGATTCTTTTTAAGCCTAAAGCTAGAATAAAAGGAAGATAATATGTCTATAATCTTAGGGGTATTATTTTTGGGATCCTCCATTGCTATCAGACAATCAACAGCAAAAAGAAAAATTCTCAGTTTAACCCCATTAGATTCCTCAGTTGAACACCTGGTTGAAATCTGAAAGTCTGGGCTAGGGGCTCAATTACAAGTAAGAATAAATGTGCAAAAAGGGACATACTTTTCTCATGTCTCTGTGTGGGAAGAATGGATTTGATAGCTGGCCATCTGTTAGCATACTGTCTAGGTTTGGTGACATAAGGGTAATCTTAAGTATCGTGGACTGCTTTAATACTGGGGTTGGTGAGACCTGTAGCTTCCATAACTATCCAGAGTTTCACTGAATACAATCAATAACTTTTTTAAATCTACTATGATGGCTGTTGATGAACAGATCTTTTGTATCTTTAAGTGGAAAAGCATTGACATGAAGTGGTCAGAGCTGGACTGCTTCTTAACAAATCACGTCTGAGATGGATGGATTAGAAGGGGTAAAATTTTATGTAATGCACCAGCTAGAATCGTACCATACAGTTTGATTTCTGCTGATCAGGGATATGGGACTATAATTCTCCACCATAAGGGGGCGTTTCCAAAGTTTAGGTAGTACCACAGTTCTAGATTCTTGAGTTAACATTGGGAGTGAGCCGATGATTCTGATAACATCGAACAACTCCTTTCAAAGGAGATGCACCTGAGATCTAAGACGTTTGTATATCCCTTATTTAAACCATCTGACCACAGGGTTTACCCTTCTTGGTGGAGTCTAAGGCCTGTATAAGCACCTCTACGGAAACATCCTTAGCCAAGATGTTAGTCAGTTTAAATGGTTGATTAGTGAAGTGGAATCCCTTAAGAATTGTGTGTGTTTTGTGTGTGTGTGTGTGTGTGTGTGTGTGTGTGTGTGTGTGTGTGTGTGTGTGTGTGTGTGTGTGTGCATGTGTGTGTGTTTGTGTATGCATGTGTGCGTGTGTGCATGCATGTGTGTGTGTGTGTGTGTGTGTGTGTGTGTGTGTGTGTGTGTTTGTGTGTGCATGTGTGTGCGTGTGTGCATGCATGTGTGTGTGTGTGTGTGTGTGTGTGTGTGTGTGTGTGTGTGTGTGTGTGTGTTAAGATATCATTTTGAGACATGGGGAAAATATAGAAGAGCATGAAATTGCTGAAATACTCCATTTATAGCTTTTGCATTTGATATCAGCTAGTCCCTGTCTCTCATGCAGGCTGTCTTGAGACTTGAGGTGGTATTTTTGCTAATAGGGAAAATTTGGCCAGGGCATCAGGAACTTCCTTTGCTCTTTTCAATAAGTGCCACAGGATCTTTACATCCACCTGAGCTGCTGGTAACTCAAGCAGATGGGGCTTCAATTTAATACCTCATCCAAAGGATGGCACATTTAGAAGTGCAACCCCTCTTTTCTCCTGCACTGTTAGCAATCAATCGACCTGGTGTGGGAATAGAATCCACAGCCTATTGTACCAAATGTAAGTGTGTCACCTGTTGCACCACTGACATTGATTCAATCCCCTCTGATTCAGTATTAGATACTGCACTGCATGACAGTAGATTAGCTATTAACTCAGTTAGTTTTATTCAAGAAATAATCTAATTTACTACCCTGTCCACTAGTGAGAAAGATAAATGCATAGCGCTGGTCAGTAGGTTGGATAAAGTACTATACATCTAATGGCTTTAAACTCTGCACTTAATTTTTTTCTAAATCTCCAAAGATTTTAGGTGTCTTTCCACTCTGGGATCCAATTTAATAGTGTTAGATGGAATGCAATATTGAAATCTCCCCTCATCATGGACTGACCCATACCCAACAGAACTAAAACCTGCTCCTCAAGGAAACACAGACCTGTTTGGTGGACATCCTCTATCAATAGGCTTTACAACAAAAGGAAGAAGGTGTCCAAGGGTAAAAAGGAACAAATTCCAAACAGGAAAAACTCACTTCTTAGTCTCAACAAGCAAATTAGATCACTAGTGAAAACATCCAAAGCCAATTATGAACTGAAACTAACCTCCAAAAGAAAGGGAAACCACAAAGGCTTCTTGAGTTATGTCAGGAACCTCCATGGCAAAGCCCAGGTTTGTTCCGAATTAGTACTTAACAGTATCACTTACACTGATCCTGTTGACTTAGCCAACCTGCTAGCAGATAAGTTCAATGTAAACTTCACCCCTCCCGTACCCGCAAAGGCCCTTTCAACATTCCTGATACTTGTCCTGCACCTCACATCTCCATAGATCAAGTGTTAAAGGCCCTATCCAAGGCAAAGAACACAGCTTCCATGGGACCTGGATAGTATTCCAGGCTGTATTCTGCACCATCTTCAGCAAGAACTGGCTTTGCCATTGAGCACTGTTTTCAACCACAGCCTAAGTACAGGCTTCATTCCAGCAGAGTGGAGAACTGCCATTGTCATCCCCTTGTACAAAGGTGGTGCCACTACTGACTCTGGAAACTATTGCCCAATTAGCTTGATAAGTCTGATCTGTAAAGCCATGGAGTGCATTATTATTATGCATCTCATAAACAAGGACATAGGCAATCTTCAAGCACTTGACCCCACCCAGTTCAGATTCGTCAAGGGCACATCTTGCCTGTTGAACCTGGTTGACTTCTTTGAGACTGTCACCAAGGCCCTGGATGAGGGAAAGTTAGTACATACAGCTTACTTTGACTTGGCCATGGCCTTTGACACAACCCCCCACTTAGGCATCATAAAAAGCTAAAACAACTTGGTGTAAATCCCTATCTTATCAGGTGCGTGGCCAACTGGCTCACCAACAGGACCCTCAAAGTCAAAATAGATGCCTCCACCTTTGATAGCAAACCTGTCACTAGTGGAGTCCTCCAGGGATCTGTCCTGGGACCCCTATTTCTGCCATCTACTTCTCAGAGATCCAGGCAAAGCCAAAAGGCCTGTGGCTGACCATGTTTGTGGATAACTGAAAGTTGGGTGCTGTCATTGACTCCTCAAATGATGTTAACATACTGTAAGAAAGTCTCACAGCAACTAATGACTGCTACCAAAGTCATGGCCTCAAGCTAAATGCAAAAAAAAGGTATCATCATACTCCTTGGCAAAAACACGGCCCCTACTGATTACCACATCAACGGCAACCCCCTAAACACACAACCTGTGGTGAGAAAACTGGGTACTAAGGTTGATAACAATCTCACATTCAACCATCATGTAGCAGCAGTGGTCAGAAAAGCCTTTTACTTGGTTAACCTCATAAGTAAAGGGATTTCATCCAGGAAAAAAAGGAGGTTATTACCTCTCTATAGTCCACCTTCATTAGACCAATAATTGAGTATAATGCCCTGTTTGGTATGTACCTCTCCAAACATCTGCACCAACTGGAAAGGCCACAAAAATACCTTGCAAAGAGAATCCATGGCCTACAACACCTGTCCTGTGTGGACTCTGCTCAGTATCGTACAGATTGCTCAGAGGTGATCTGTGCCTTGCCTACAAGGCTATCTCAGACCTTGCCCTACTAGAGATGTTCCATATCTGTAAGTCTAACTCTTCACACATTACCTGCTCAAAAGGCCTAAATCTAATATGCAATATCAACAAAACCTGCTGTAGAGAAAGGTTTGTCTCCCAGAGGTTGCCCTGTCCCTGGAATAGATTTCCCATGCATATCAAACAGAGTACTCACTGACCCTCTTCAAGAGCAACCTTGATGAGTGGATGGGAAACCACAAATTTGCCCTGGGGGTTCTACCTGTGTCCCTCATTGACAGGGGTGACAGGTGCTGACTGAGGTCTCTTTTTGGGGATAAACTCTTGGCTAGGCTTGTAAGGACCCTAGGGCCATTAGCCTAGTCACCTTCTATGATCCTATGATCTTATGATCCTATAATCACCACTGGCAAGTTGTCCCTTTTGAAATCTTACAAGGTAGTAAAAACCTCAGCCATAAAGACATGTGCATCAGAGTTAGAACCATAAATTGTTCCAAAGATAATTTCACTGCTTGCATTAAGGTAGTGTCCCACCAGCTGTCACCGTTTATCTTTTTATCCAAGAACTTCCAGGTTACATTTTTATTGACAAAAATAGCTACTTCCTGGAATAAGGAGCTGGATGTACTAACAAAGGGTCTCCAAAAAGGTAGTGTAGGCATCTCAAGTATCTCCTAGACACATTTATCTCCTACAAAAACAAAATGTCACAGCAAAGTTTCCATATCCATTATGGGTGGAATTAGTTTCACTTTTGAAATTAAACCTTAATAAAGAATCATGTTAAACATAGCTGCAGACATTAAACTGTGCATACTTGGGAACACAAGGTAGCCTACACATACAATAAATAACTTTTATCTTGTATAGCCAAAGCTGTACAGATGTAGAGCTAAAACAGTCAGCACTACTGCTCTAGCAATATTAGTTATCATTACAACATAGACACACCCATTAACTGTCATCTATGTTCCTCTTGATATTGGGTGTTGAAGATTATCACCCAGGATAGTAATGAGCACATGCACTCCCTAAAAGAAACACACACATGTAAATCATCCGGTCCTTTCAGTACTTTTCTTTAAACACTTGGACTTTGGCTCTGGTGCTTCTCTGTTTCCTTGATTTCACTAGGAAAAAAACTGTAGAGCCGGCTTACTGGTGGTGATGCTGCATTGTTCTCCATATTTGGCTTTTTGGGAACTCCATTATGCAATAATTGCAAAGTGCTGCCAGGAGAAGAAAATGACAAACTCAAGAGGTTAGATACAAACCTGTGTGTCAACTGGTGGATAGCCAACTGGCTCACAGACAGGACCCAGGAAGTTAGAAATGGGAAGTTCACCTCTACAAAGAGGCTAGTCACAAGTGGAGTCCCCCAGGGATCAGTCCTTGGACTGCTCCTTTTTGGCATTTACTTCTCTGAAGTCAAGGCCAATGTCAGTGGTCTCTGGTTGAATAAATTTGCAGATGATTGCAAATTAGGAGCTGTCATTGAATCTCACATGGATACAAATGTTCTCCAGGAGGGGCTGACACAAACAAACAACTGGTGTCAGAGCCATGGACTAAAATTAAATGCCAAGAAATGCATAATAGTATTGTCTGTGAAGTCATCCATCCCTGGTAACTATCATATTGACAACACACTCCTTAGAGTTGACCCAGTAGTCAGGGACTTAGGGACACACATAGATAGTAATCTAGCCTTTGATCATCACATGTCTACAGTGGTGAGGAAATAATTCTATGTTGTGCAACTTATAAACAAAGGTATGGCATTTAAGTCCGAGGAAGTCATTGTTCCACTGTATTTGGAATTCATCAGACCTATCATTGAGTACAATGCCCCCTTTGCTATGCACCTATCCAGGTATATCCAACACCTGGAATGTCCACAGAGGTTCCTCACTAAAAGAATACAGGATGTAAGTAATATGTCTTATGTAGACTGCATCAAGGCCCTATCCCTGTATTCTGTCTCCCACAGGCTTTTGAGGGGAGATCTATGCCTGCTATGCAGGGCATTGTCAGACCCCACTCTGATGGACCTCCTGCACATCCGCAAAATAAACATCACCAGAAATACCCATTCTAAAGACTTAAACCTTGCCTGTGATATAAATAGGACCTGCTGGAGAGAGAGGTATGTATCCCAGAGACTACCTCAACTATGGAACAGGCTCCCCATCCATGTGAAGCAGAGTTCCTCCATAACCCAATTCAAGTGCAACTTGGACAATATGATGGGAAACTGGAAATTCATCCCTGGTTTGACACCTATATCTCTAATGTGTGTGTATGTACCAAGGTGTATATGTGTGCATGCAGGTGTGAGCATGAGTATATGTGTTGCATCTGTTGCAGTGTAGGAATGTCTGTTTCTGGCATCATTCCTGCAATGCCAAAACATTACACAATACATTGGTAGTGTTAGTGTGAGCACCACTCTTCCCACCCTCACTGACCTGCCCTGGCTATTTTGTATTGTGGATCATCAACACCAGTACGGACACTGACCATGTCCATATCTGCCACAGGCTGACTGTCTCACACAGCTGCAGCAGACTCATCAGTGACAGACTGCACCATGTCATCATAAGCCCCATAACCCGACATGTCAAAACTATATCTGTCCTTTGCTGAGTCATCATCGGGATGCCTAATGTTTACAGAAAGAGCAGTGTGACATGCAGACATCTATCTGGTGCAAGAAATAGCACCACCACCTGGTCTAGCAGTATATGACACAACTGTAGGAAGAAAATATGCAAATAAAATTACAAGCACTTGTGAAAGTTATAATAGACAACTTACCCATATCTGTATCAGGCTGTGTTGAGTCATTTGGACATGCCACATTTTCATTGTAATAAAAATGCTTTATCATTGATGCTACTGCCAGAAATTACATCAGAGAACATACTGTTTTCTTGACCAAACTATTAGAAGGACCAAGAATCACAAATAGTTGTGCTTTTATTATTCAGTTATCATCACACATATTACTTTTCATTTATATAATTTACCATTCCCTGAACTGTTTCAACTTCTTTTATTATGTAATTGCACCAAAATTTACTTTTGCTTAGTGTCTGACCACTCTTGAACAGCTAATAAACATTCCAGCTTCACATAAATTTCAGTTTGTGCCCATCTCATTTCCCAAATTACCCCCTTTGTTAAGCCAGTTCTTCATTTATCTCTGTTTTCCTTCTTCTACACATACCACCTTATCCTGGAGCTCTCAACAATAACAGCAACAAGCAAATCTGGAGACTGAAATGATTCAATGCAAGGTAGGACAAATGAATCCCATTAACCTTGTACCAGGCTTGATCCATTATGTCTGAATGTACCAAGGTCTTGATCCTATATGCTGTGTCCTAACTTGTATATGCTTATGTTGATGTATTCTTCTTTCTGTCTCTCTCTCTCTCTTTCATTCTCTCTATAGCTTTATGTTCTTTTGTATGCTTTCAAATATTTTTTTGCCAATTATAAAAAAAAAAAAAAAAAAAAAAATCAACTTCTAATCAGGCGTTTGATTCTTTTCTGTAGTCAAATCTTTCAACAAATTTTCAGATTTTCTTTTTTTCTCCTCATAGCCCAAATCAGTCACTCCCAAATGTATGAGAACAGTCTCTGGTTTGTGAAATCTCTCCAGCAGTTGCAATAACACAGAATACAACTGAATGCATGATAATCTGCTATGATCTATCTGGTTTAGCTTCCATTTTCTGCTGTCTAGCCCCAGATGTTTGTCACCAGACTGTGCTTATGCTCATATTTAATTCCAGTAAAAGAAAGAAATACCAGTCAATAATAACTTCTTGGGGCCTGCAAGAAAACAACTGAATCAGTGCCTTGCCAGGAAAATATTCCCTGCCTTTTATATCCCAGCTTCCCTAGCTTCTTTGTCATTGTCCCTGTTTTACTACCCCTCATTCTTTTTGTTTTGTTTTATTTTTCTTTTAACTAAAGGCATCCCTTTATCTTATGTTGTAGCTCAGGAAAGCCTTTGAAGACAATCTGCTTGGTCTGTTGATCAGTTTTCCGAGGACTCTGGTTTTGCTAAGCCAGGTAGATGCTCAGTTTTGAATGAATGGAGTTGAAAGATATTTGGCATTAAAGCCCACCATTCCCAGTGCCACATTTAGTAAGGCTTCAGACTGCTGCCTCATTAATCTGTCCCTAATGTGGAAAACACCTGATATACATATTTATTTAAGTTTGCTTTCCAAGGGAGGGAGCTGTACAACAATGACTAAATTCAGGCCCAACTCTGGTTGCAGTAAAAACAAAAATTGGTAGTTGATTGTTTCAGTATACATAAGGTATTGAAGATAATGATTATAGCCAATAACATATAGAATGCAATATGAACAAAGTATTGAATACAGTGGTTACAGTCAATAGCATACAGAGAGAACTGCTTGTAACTAAATAAATACACAAGAGTAGAAAAATGGTTGGGGAGATGTTTATGGCAACTGGGCATTGGGGGAGGAGTTGTGATGTATATGCTATTTATGCTATATAGTTCTGAATTCAACTGAAGTTGAATCAGATGATTGTGTGAATGGGGTTTTTAGGTTATGAGACCTATGCTGTGGCATTTTCTCTTCTTCTGTTTCATCAGGTACACTTTTAACTGTGGTCTCAAATTGGAGTACATGGAAATATCCTTTAGGTTGATGAGAACTGTATGCCATAGTTTAGAAGCACATATAGAAAAGCTGTGATTGGTGCAGTAGAGTTTGATTTTGGGAGTTTTGAGAGATGACACTGAAAAGGTTTGGATCTTGAGGCTGAAGGGGGGTTATAGGAATGAGTTTTGAGGAAACTGGTATAGGGGGTTGAGTTCTCTTACTTTGTGTATGCAAAGCATGTACCTACCTAATGAGAAAAATCAGGCCCTCCTCCTTTTTTTTTTGTAACCTCAGCTGATCTGTTTTTGAGCCTTTTATCCATATGAGCACCGCATTTTTCTTAATAATGCCATTCCCCTATGGCTGTGAAACTCTAATTTTATTTGCGAAGCTCTAAATTTATCACACCCAGAAGTTTACTAATTTGGAAGAGCCATTAACGGAGAACATATAACAGGGCTGCCATAATATTATTTAACATTATACAATGCCTCCCATTAATATTCCAAAACGTGCATGCTGATTGGTCAACGTGCTCGTTGTAAATCAGACTTATACTAATGGAAAAAGGTCCGGTCGCCCGGACTTTTTCCATTAGTATAAGTCTTTTTTTTGTGTGTATTAGACAGCAACAGAGAACAGAAGAGCTCCGTTGCTGTAATCTCGCTATGTTAAATGGGTTTAACATAGCGAGATAGCTTAAAAAAAGCAACAGAGATCTTCCTTTCTCCGTTGCTTTTTTTAAAGCTATCTCACTATGTTAAACTCTTTTAACATAGTGAGACACCTTTTAAAAAGCAACGGAAATCTTCCTTTCTCCATTGCTTCCACACACAGCTCTGATGTACTGCGTTAGCATACGCATGAGCAGTACATCAGAACTGCCGCAGAATACTGGACAGCTGCGGAAGGGCAGCACAGAGGCATTATACAATGCCATTATTTAAGAAAAGTAAGTATTTTTTTTCTTAAATAATGTCATTGTATAATAGCAATAACCCACTTTTGGGTGTGGGTAATGCTGGATTTACCCACGGTTGTCTTTGTTTGGCCACTCAGGCTTCACCCTTGTGACCAAACCACACCAACCGTGGGTAAATCCAGCATTACCCACACCCAGGCATGGGTTACTGCTTAAATGTTCCATGACTGGGTGTAGGGAATACAGAATTTACCCACAGATGGCATAGTCTGATCAGAGATGTGAAGTCTGAGTGATTAAACAAAGCTTATAATTGGTAAATTCTGCATTACCCACTCACATGAGAATATTATACAATTAAATTATTTAGAAAAATAATTGCTTGACTTTTTAAAATAATGTCGTATAGCAACACTTTTGTTGTGTTTTGTCTCCTCTGATTGCTACTGATTTACTGCACGTGGGTATGGCATATACATACACACTATTGTGTGGTAGATGAGTGATATACAGGCAAGGTGACAAAGAAAAAGCTCACATCTTAGAAATATCTCTGTTGAATGTCTGTATATTCATAATAAGAAGGGAAAAACATGAACACACAACAGAGATGCTCCTTTGAAGCTAGCTCCTTCTTTGTCTCCTTAGCTTTTTGTCACTGTTTTTTTAAGGTTTCTGGATGTACTACTGGTTTGGCTACTGAAATCTTCATGAGCTGCTAGACTTTTTTTCTAAAGGGAAAGCTCAATTTACAATGGGCAGACTGGGTGGTCTTATCCAGTCAGAGTGCACAATTTTGAATAGTAAGTGACATTTGTTGTGAAACAGGCCACATAATTCTATGACCCCCTTGTATAAGCTCTTTAAGAGCTGATGCAACAGCTCCTTGCCCAAGGGATGCCTCACATCTATCCATTGCCTTGCAGGCATGCCTATCCCTTAAGCATCTTTTCTAGTACCCAGTACTTTATAAAAATCTGCCAAACCTTTTGCTTATTAAGTGAAACTCAGAGCAGTCAAATGAGCTTAAATTGTTCATATGCTTCTTCTGTGCACATTTTGTATACCAGGTACTTCAGCAAAAAGTGAATAGATCATCCCCAGTCTTGCAGTGGCAAGCTGTAAACAAAAACTTTAAAAGATATTTCCAACTCTGTGGCATAGCAGGATGACCTGGGTCCTACTAGCAGCTTGGTTAATGGAGGAACTGGGCAGGGGATGAAGGAGTTAGTTGTTTTTTTTTCTTTCTCACATCATAGGTAGAGGAAAATATTGGTCCCAGTGGGGCAAAATTCCTCCCAGTAAAGCAGAAGCTTGGAGATGTAGATTGGCATTCCAAACTGATGACAGTAGCCCTTGTAAATGTGGCTGTGGTAACTGCTCCTGCAGTGAGACAGGTGCTCATGTCAACCACTGTGGGGAAGGGGTTAGGGACCCAACCACAAAACCCCTAATTTTTGCCTGTATAATGGCTCCCAATGAAGGGAGTACTGATGAGCAGCATGTACTGGGGTATAATAAGACATAAAAAAGACTTTATGGGTCCTGTCATAAGACTTCTTTGTGCAGAGACCCAAAGACTCCCTCAGTAATAAACCTGCATGTCTTTTCCAGTTCTCTATACCTTCTGTGGGATCCTCACTGGCAATAGCACTGCAGCTGGTACCACTGCCTAAAACTTTTACATTTTCTGGTGACAAACACTGTTAGCCAGCTTAAAGTTTTTACTTGGATTATGCCTGCCTGAAAAACAAAATGTTAATTGTTAACATTTTCAAAACATAATTATTCAATGCTTTCATGCTTCCTGACTGACATAAATTTTTATTGACTGCCTGCTTGATTATGAAACTGAAACACCACTCTTATTTGTAATTTTTTTTGCTCATACCATATCCTCTCAACCTGCATACATTAAAAACAGAAAGAAAGACCCTTTAAAAGTAGGTACATCCAGCCCAAAATCTCAAATCTAATTAAATAAAATTTGAATAGGAAATAGCATGTAACTCTTCCTGCTCCTAGTAGGAATATGGGACACTACTCAGAAACTCATCATCATCTTTCGGCTTTTCCCATTAGGGGTCACCACAGCGGATCATCTCTTTCCATTTCTTCCTATCCTCTGCATCTTGCACTGTCACACCAACCGCCTGCATGTCCTCTCTCACCACGTCCATAAACCTTATCTTAGGCCTTCCTCTTTTCCTCTTACCTGGCAGCTCCATCCTTAGCATCTTTTTCCCAATATACCCATCATCCCTCCTCAGCACATGTCCAAACCAACGCAATCTCATCTCTCTTGCTTTGTCTCCAAACTGTCCAACATGAGCTGACCCTCTAATATACTGATTCCTAATCCTATCCATTCTAGTCACACCAAGTGCAAATCTTAACATCTTTAACTCTGCCACATCCAGCTCTGACTCCTGCCTTTTTGTCAATGCCACTGTCTCCAACCCATATAACATAGCTGGTCTCACTACCCTCTTGTAGACCTTCCTTTTCACTCTTACTGGTACCCGTCTGTCACAAATCACTCCTGACACTCTTCTCCACCCATTCCACCTTGCCTGTACTCTCTTCTTCACCTCTCTTCCACACTCACCATTACTCTGAACTATTGATCCCAAATATTTAAACTCATCCACCTTTACCAACTCTACTCCCTGCATCCTCACCATTCCTCTACCCTCCCTCTCATTTACAAACATATATTCTGTCTTAGCCCTGTTGACCTTCATTCCTCTGCTCTCTAGAGCATATCTCCACCTCTCCAGGGTCTCCTCAACCTGATTCCTACTCTCACTACAGATCACAATGTCATCTGCAAACATCATAGTCCATGGGGCCTCCTGTCTGATCTCATCTGTCAACCTGTCCATCACCACTGCAAATAAGAAAGGACTCAGAGCTGATCCTTGATGTAATCCCACCTCTACCTTAAACGGATCTGTCACTCTCACTGCAGTCCTCACCACTGTCACACTACCCTCGTACATATCCTATACCACTCTTACATACTTCTCT
Source organism: Protopterus annectens (assembly GCF_019279795.1). Lineage (NCBI taxonomy): Eukaryota > Metazoa > Chordata > Ceratodontiformes > Protopteridae > Protopterus > Protopterus annectens. Next base: position 1,343,100,406 of record NC_056732.1, read on the forward strand.
GCCACTCCCGACTTCCTCATACAATACCACAACACTTCTCTAGGCACCCTGACATATGCTTTCTCCCAGTCTACAAAGTCACAATGCAACTCCTTCTGACCTTCTCTGTATTTCTGCAATAACACTCTCAGAGCAAACATTGCATCTGTAGTGCTCTTGCCTGGCATGAAACCATACTGCTGACCACTAATCATCACCTCCCTTCTTAACCTAGCTTCTACTACTCTTTCCCATAACTTCAAGCTGTGACTGATCAATTTTATCCCTCTGTAGTTACTGCAGCTCTGCACATCACCCTTATTCTTAGAGATAGGTACCAAAACACTTTTTCTCCACTCCTCAGGCATCCTCTGACTTTCCAAAATTTCATTAAACAATCTAGTTAAAAATTCCACTGCCATTTCTCCTAAGCACCTCCATGCTTCCATTGGGATGTCATCTGGGCCAACAGCCTTTCCATTCTTCATCCTCTTCATAGCTGTCCTTACTTCCTCCTTGCTAATCTGTTTCACTTCCTGATTCACTATCCCCACATCATCCAACCTTCTCTCTCTCTCATTCTCTTCATTCATCAGCCTCTCAAAATACTCTTTCCATCTACTCAACACACTCTCCTCTCTTGTGAGTACCTTTCCCTCACTATCCTTTATCACCCTTACTTGCTGCACATCTTTCTTAGCTCTGTCCCTCTGTCTAGCCAATCGGTACAGGTCCTTTTCTCCCTCTTAAGTGTCCAATCTCTCATACAACTCTCCATATGCCTTATCCTTAGCTTTCACCACCTCTCTTTTTGCCATGTGCCTCATCTCCTTATACTCATGTCTACTTTCTTCATCTCTTTGACAATCCCACTTCTTCTTCACCAGCCTCTTCCTCTGTATACTCTTCTGTACTTCCTCATTCCACCACCAGGTCTCCTTGTCCTCCTTCCTCTGTCCAGATGTCACACCAAGCACCTTTCTAGCAGTCTCCCTTACTAGTTCTGCTGTAGTTACCCAGCTATTTGGTAACTCTCCACTGCCTCCCAGTGCCTGTCTTAACTCTTCCCTAAACTCCACTTCTCAATCACCCTTTTTTAACTTCCACACTACTCAGAAACTCATGTTTTAAAAAAAAACAGATGATGAAAATGATGGAAAAATATAATCACATTGTGATGACCCTCCACTGGACCAGGATTCAAGGAGCCTCAGTCCTCACCACTGGCAAACGTGAGGGACATTAACTGAGAGGATAACAGGTACACAAACAGTATTTCCAGATGCAGTTCTCTGCATCAAGTGCAATTTCCCTTTAGAGCACACAGAGACCACAGTCAGTCCAGGGCTGGTTTCTACCTCTTCCTCCAGATCACCAGTAAGACTCTCCACTGGCACAGCTATAGAGTTGAGATCTCATCTGAGTGACCAAGCCAAGACCTCCAGCACTCTCTCTGTCCAACCAGTGCTTTGTGTCCTTGCCCAAGTAGCTGACACACACACTTTGAGGTTTGATTTACACACACACACACACACACACACACACACACACACACACACACACACACACACACACACACACACACACACACACTTGAGAAAGACTGGAACAGATTTACTGGCTATGACCCCTTCTGCCCAAGCTATAAGGTAGTTTTCACTGCCAGCAGTCACTCCTGCCAGCTACCTTAATGCCTTTAACAAAGTGTCCAATTTTACTGTGTAATATTAATATTAATAGGATCATATGATCATAGGAAATTACTACGTTATTGGCCCTGAGGCCCTTATAAGCCTAGCATGAGTTTAGCCCATGTTCAGACAAATGGTAGTTTGTCCAAGAGTAAGGCTATTAGGAGTGGCCTACACAGTGTCCCCGAATAAATATGCAAGTACTGTCAAAACTTAAATATCGATACACAGATCAGCCTCAATGTAAGGTTTAAATATATTTAATAGAAAACAGTAAAAGAACAAGAAAATACTCAGTATATATTCACAGAGACATCAGAGTTCAAAACCACCAGAAATATTTAAAATAACATTGCAGTTCAGGCTGACGCAAATAAAGAAAAATAATATCTAAACTAAGCTTCACTATATTCCTGACTGAATGTGAGAGAATTATACTGTTCCCTAGTAACTTACTAGTAGTGCAAGGCAGATGTGAATGGTGCTTCTTGTTGTTGTTGTCAGGTCCAAGACAAAATGCAGAATGCTCTGTCTCACTCAGACACTTCTCAAAATAATATCTAAAACATTACTGCTGGGATAGCTTGCGGAATAACATCACTTCTTGTCATCTGACGTCTGGTTCCCAGGCAAAACCCCCATTGCTGAAGCTGGCAGTATTTAGCACCTACCTGTAAAAATACTCTTACAAGGGCTTTTACTCAGATCTTTGGTGGATGCTAGAAGTCATAAAACAATTACATTTCTTCATGATTCCAAAGTAGCAATTAGGTCACCCTAAAGACAATAGTTTCCTAGTACAGGGTTTATGTCTCTAGCTGCATTGAAACATCTTTATGGTGTAGCCTATAAAGTAATTTAATTTCAGATATGTTTCTAAAGTTTGCTGAACTGGGGTTAACCTCCTGTATTCCAGTATCCACTGTTATAATATATACATTTAAACAGTTAGTATAGTGCATGCGCATTTCTGTTCTCTTTCAGTAGGGCACACTGTTGATATATTTTAAACACAGCACTTTACAAATACCTTTTCAACACAAACATCTGTACAGAGCAGTTTGATATACACGACATACAATTCTAATAAATTTGTAACACAAGCATCTTATATAAATTAGTTGGATATTCACAAATTACATGTAATTATTTACAAAATTCCAGTTAGTTGTGCTGGCGGTACCTCCTTTTGTCACACACATTATCACAGAGACAGTTCAAAATCTGTAGATTTTAATGAATTATATTGCAAAATTCCATTATCATTACCAGATCATTTAGTTTTGCTCCTGAAAAGGTAAATGTAAGATGTGTTTTTCTTTCTTTAAATGATTGGTGCCATTAGTATGTAAGTCATATAGTGTGGTTTTCTGTACATTAGATATCTTCAAAATTCAGAAAACTGTGTGAAGGTGTAATTCAAGCATGAAAATAGGGGTATACTTCCAAAAATGGGTACATCATGTGATGGGGTAAATCAGGTCTGAACATAGGAATGTTCCACCAAAATAGGGACAGTTGAGAGGTCTGTCTGCACTATAGTTACTACCAAATTTTAATGATCTCCAGGAATAAAATATCCCTGCAGACCTCAGTGTCATCCCAAACCTTTGGCCACAAATTCATAGGTTCATAGGTAGGTTCATAGGTAGGTACTAGACTATTGGCCCTAGGGCCTATACAAGCCTAGCCAAAAAGGTACCCTGGCTTTCGCCACCCAAGAAAATTATTTTCCTGTGCCCCTGTCAAGCAGAACCACAGAAGAGATCCCCGGGGTGAATTTCTCCTTTGGTTTGGTATTAAAGAAAAAAATCAGGTGAGCACTGACTGACTCATCCTCTCTATTATCCATCAGGCAGATCATTAAATAGTATTAGCAAAATGAATAGTAAAATACAGCATGCATCCTTAGTTGGCAAGCCATTGACTTTTAAGATAAGCTCCCATACCAATTATCACTGAATCATCTGTGTAGAGCTCCAAGTCTCCATTGTTTTTCCCAACTGTATTGATACTCCATTATACTGGTGCTAGACTTACTCCCACATCTGCAAATATTGCTACTCCTACCTCATAATGGACACCCTGTGATGCTTTTGGGGCCTTTTTCAGCAGGTTTTCTATCTGGGGATATGGCCCTGCATGAGAAATTAAGAAGGCCTAGCAATGATGTTACTTTTACAACAATTACTTTTTTTTCCCTCATATTACTGCCCAAATCTGTTGTTTGACATCTGACAAATGAAACATCTGTGCAATGATATCATTTTTTAAGCTCAAGAACATCAATTTTTTTTTTTGTTTTTTGTGGTAGCCTTCAATTTGTCCATTGCTGTGGCACTCTTATGTTCTGGCATATTTATTGAAAGCTGCTGTTTCCAGTCTAGTCTTCATCTGGTCATCACCTATGATCAAAATGTCATCCAGATAAGGTACAACTTTTCTACTCTCCCTCCCTCTCTGATTTCCAAATCCGGTAAGGCATTGAATTAATTTTTCAGTGGTACCGCATGCAACCATACATCCTATGGTCATGACTCTGTCATAGAAGTACAATTGACCTGTTTTTATACTCAGCAGTACCAGTCCTGGCTATGAACTAGTAGGAGTTGAAGGGCTGCCTCGGTGTCTAGCTTAACTAGCCAGGGCTCCTGTGGTGCGCTTATAATCTTTGTGACATCTTCTAAGGATGCATGCTGTATTTTACTATTTATTTTGCTAATACTATTTACTGATCTGCCTTATGGATAACAGAGAGGATGAGTCAATCTGTGCTCACCTGATTTTTTTTCTTTAATACCAAACCAAAGGAGAAACCTAAATGTGCTTGTAGAAAGGGCAAGCAAACAGCACTGTCACCCTACAGGCCTTCATCACTTTCTTCAGTATTAGCTATGCTATTACTTCCTTCCCCTCTACTGACAAAGAACTGCAGCAACTAAACCCTGTATTTTGAAAGTCTGCATATAATGAGAAGTTGCATTCAACACATTGCAGTAATAAGGCTGCAACGTCTCCAACCTAATTGGTTATTAATATCCTTTTTCTCCAGAAAATGATCCTCTGCCCCCCCCCCCTCTGCTCCCCTAGTTGCTGTCCTACTGTGCTTTTGAAGTCCTGATGGCAGCTGTTCTGCAACATTGCACAACTTGTTCTTAAAGCATCTTGTGGGCACATATTATAAACATACATGCAGGACTCACAGACAGGCCAAAATGTGTACTTTCATTAAACATCCAGCATAGTCCAGGCCAGGAGCTATTGGAGCTCTTCTATCTTCACTGCCTGTGCTCTGTCTACTGTGACAGACAATAATCAGATGCACAGATGCCACACTTCCTAGCTCAGAATGCTATCATTTGCTTTTTGCTTTCCTGGCTATGTTCTATTATGTTATCTCAGATCAGGTTTGTTCTGTTTTCTTTTCATTTGTGACTGCCATTATATATAAGGATCACACATCACAGTTGCCTCATTACTTCATTCTAAATTGTATAGTTCTGTACTTCCTCAAAGTAGTGAGGGCCAGTGTGAGTCGATTGTCCCCAGTAGGTCCAATTCCTATATATCCACAGTACCCCAGCTGTATTCAAAAAATCTGAAACATCAACAAATTCCCATTTTCTGTTTTTGTCTTTAACATTTAGGAATGTGCATGGCAATATTCACATTTTTGCCAAAATTCTAATCTGTTCTCTGGAATGTTTCCATCGCTATACTCATTACTAGCTCTTGGTAGAGGACCAAAGGAGCAAGCATTCTCTGTTTAAGGTTCACCTACCTTTGAGGCAGCATTAGTGTCAGTTAAAATTACTCATATTTTAGGATCTGTGCGACCTTGGTCTCAGTGTTTAAGGCCTAGCTTAGGTTTTAGAACAGCCATACCTGAAACAAGTGCAGAAATCTTTAAATAAAATCCTTTATCTCAGTCTGATTCTTAAATCTGCAAACTATTTAGGACATTACAAGCACTTGATATATTAGATATTGGAAAACTTCACCTATAGTTCATTCTTGTGTTGCTGTACATCACCTAAGTCATCCACAACTGCTTTATCAGATAAACATTCCTTTGGCTGGTATGTCCTTGTCCTTCTGCTGTTTAATGTCTTTACTTTCCCACTTTCTTTTGGGTCCAGACCTCTCCATCTTCTTCATGGACTTTAACAACTGTGAGATTTTCTGCATAACAGTAGTCCACTGTTCTTCAAATTCTGCCAGAATAAATATACTCCTAGTAATATAAAATGGATATTGAAATGCAAAAAAAAAAAAAAAAAAAAATTACATGACAGACACATGTATGTGTCAGGCTATTGGGGTAGTTTCTTTTGAAGGTAGAAAATGGATGGGAATTGGAGATTTATTACCTTTTTGCACTATCCCTTCTTGCCAGTGCCCCCCTACACATGTAAAAAATAGTGTAAAGGTCTTTTAGGGAAGTCATCACCCCTCACTCTTACAAGTAAATGCACAATCTACCTTTATATACTTGGGACTCGATCTCTCAGACTGTGGCTTGATTAATTTAAATGCTTCATTTATCCTGATGTTTTGGCTCCATCATCTAGGGGGGCCATTCTTAACTTTATCAGTTGAAATCCCCTTTTCTTGCTAACATAGTGAAGCTACTTAAATTTGTCTTCTAGCCTCCGCACTGCACATTCATATGTGTGTGTGTATACTTCCACTGCAATGATCTAACCATCCAAGTATCAAACTTTAGTAATTCTTTTTTTTTCTTTTCTGTCTTACCTCCTTTAGTTACAATATTAGCCTTGCCTCTTAAGTGTGCTGCTGCATTATGATGATGGATTGTTTCCATGCTTCTTACCCTTCCTTGATTTTTCTTTCTTTATTCATATTATGGACTGCATATTTAGCCTTCACATCTCTCTAGCTTCACTCAGATGGCTGCCCTTTCCCTTTATTCTGCTTTATTAGGTACCAGCTACTGAAAAAAAACCTCTTCCCTATGCAGTATAAGTGATGCAACAGGTAGCATGATTGCCTTTGGTGCAGAAGGCTGTGGGTTCTCTTCTCACATCAAGTAGTTTGAATGCTGACACTGAAGTTTAGCAGTGCTGCACTCCTGAGTGTGTCGTCTTTCAGATGAGACATTAAACTGAGGCTCCCTCTGCTTGAGTTGGTGATAGCTCAGGTAGATGTAAAAGATAACACAGCACCTATCGAAAAGAGTAGGGATCCTTCATTTATATACAAAAATAACTCTTAGTTACAAAATATTTACATATTAACAAATATTTACAAATGTATAAATATATCAATATACAAATCTATTTATACATATTCATAATTTCCTTTACAGTCACACTAAATGTTCATCCATATTAGATACCCACTCCTTTTTACATAACCACCATCTGATTTTACTTAATACTGTTATTAAAATTCATTTCCCATTAAACAAAATTCCATTTATTCTTTCATTCCTTATAGCCCATATAACAAAAATGACTTGTATTTATTCTTTTAACATATTCTTTACTTCAATTCTTATAATATCCATATTTAGTCATATCCATGTTTATTGTATCCAGTTAATCTTCTTTACATAGTTTTCCCCATAACTGTTTTACTCTTTTATATTTCAAAAACACCTATTCCATAGTTTCTTCTTGACAATGTGAACATATTTTATCCCTTTTCTTTTGATATGGCATATTTCCTTTTACTGCCAATTTATCTATTACCAGTCTCCACAAAAATGTTTGACATTCTACTTTCTTATTACATCATTTGCTTCTTATTTTTAAAGCTTTAATGTTTGTATCTGTTAGATTTTTCCTTTGGTTTTACATAGTACTGTTTCACCATTGCATTCTTATACCATACTTTTCTATTTTTTTTACATACCATCAATTTCTATTTTACACAACAATATTTTTTCTTGGGAATATATTATTTCTTCATTTAAACACTCTTTTTCTCTTTTATTCATTTTAACATACTCCAGAATTTATCATAATTGCATTTATACAGTTTTACTACTAATCTTTCATCTTTTTTATTTATTCACTTTAACACTTTTCACAAATGTAATGAAGCAACATATACTACTGGGTTAATTCCGCTCCACAAAAGGTGGAGCCAAACAGATACCGGGAACTATCGCCCTATAAGCCTGATTAGCTTGGTCTGCAAGGTTATGGAGCGCATCATCATGGAACTCATTAACAGAGACATTGGGAACCTCCAAACACTGGACCCTACCCAGTTTGGCTTTGTTAAGGGCAGATCATGCCTCCTAAACCTGGTGGACTTCTTTGAGACAGTTACCAAGGCTATAGTTGAGGGAAAGGTGGTACGCACAGCCAACCTAGACCTTGCTAAGGCCTTCAACACCATTCCCCATTCTAATATTATAGACAAGCTCACCAGCCTGAACATAAACCCCTACATCACAAGATGGGTTGCCAACTGGCTCATGGACAGAACCCATATGGTGAGATTTGTGGGAGCTAGGTCCGACGCTAAACCAGTTACAAGTGGCGTTCCCCAGGGCTCAGTCCTAGGACCCCTCCTGTTCGGCATATACTTCTTAGAGGTACAGGCAAGCACAGGAGGACTATGGCTGACCAAGTTCGCAGAAAACTGCAAACTAAGGGCTATAATTGACTCTCCAGCTGATACAGACATCCTCCAAAAGGGTCTCACTGAGACAGATGCCTGGTGTCAAAATCATGGCCTCAAGCTAAATGTCAAAAAGTGCATAGTCATCCCCTTTGGAAAAAAACAAAGTACCCACAAACAACCACATATGAGGTAGTCCCCTAAATACAGAAGACATAATAAGGGATCTGGGGACCCAAGTAGATAGTAATCTCACCTTTGATAATCACATTGCCAAAGTGGTTAAAAAATCCTTCTACGTGGCTCACCTAATCACAAAATGTTTCACATCCAGATCAAAAGAGGTCATTGTGCCCCTCTACTCATCACTCATCAGAACCATCATAGAGTACAATGCCCCATTTGGGATGTACATTACAAGATAACTGCAACAGCTGGAAAGATCACAGAAGTACCTCACCAAGAGGATCACTGGCCTCAAACAGATGCCCTATGCAGCTTGACTGAAGAAACTCCAGTTGTACTCAGTTGCATACCGCCTACTCAGAGGTGATCACTGCCTGACCTGCAAGACCATGTCCAACCCAGAATTGATGGACATGCGCCACCTAAAGAAAACCTTATCCCCTCGAGCCACACCCTCTAGGGATCTAAACCTCACCACAACAATAAATAGGACGTGCTGGAGGGATACATTCCTGTCCCAGAGACTTCCCATGCTTTGGAACAAGATTCCAATCTACATTAGGCAGAGTTCCTTGCTAACACTCTTCAAAAGAAACCTTGACGAGTGGATGGGAAATAGAAAGTTTACCTTGGGGATCACTTCAGTAGCTCTGCTGGACAGAGGCACAGGGAACTAATCTAAGGGGGCCGCGAAAGCCAACACATTCTGGCTAGGCTTATAAATGCCTACAGGCAGATAGCCTAGTACCAACCTATGAACCTAATTAATCCTAAAACCCTATCATCTTTATTTACATTCAAAACTCCTGTTTTTGCTGGGTTAATCTAGAACCCCATATAAATTTAAAAAAGAGATCTGCAATAATTCCTTTTCAAATATTGTTGGCAACATAAATATACTTCCGAAGTAAACTACTTTTTCCCATCAATGCTGAATTTATCAAATACGCTTTTTTTTTCTGAATGACAATTTGTACTTTCTCCAGAAAAGGCAGGTTTGTTTTATTTATTCAATTGTTTTTTTTCCATTGAATTCTACTTATGTCTTTATTTCCAAATGTTATACCTAAAACAGAAATTTAATTTCTTGGAAAGTATATACTCTCTGTCTTTACTACCGTACCTAAACTTTTACTTTTCTATTTATTTAAAACCACCCCTATCACCTCTATACACTCATTTGCCCAGATTATTACTTCTTTTATCCACATTTTATTATAATGTCATCTACATTTGTTAACAGAACTGGAATTCTTAACCCTTTGGGTGTTATATACACTGCCTCCTTCATTTTGTAATTTATTTCACACACTATCATATTCATAACTAATATAAAGAGTAAATAGTAAAGAGTATACAACTCATTGAACATCTCTGTCTTTCACCACTCTTCATATGTACCTATGTACCTCTTGGCTTATCCAGCCATTAACAAGCATTTTACTTTATTATTACTATACGCTAACATAGATGATTTCCTAACTTTCTCACTTGCATTATATACTTTCATTATTACCCATAAGATCTCGTGTCCAGTTTTGTCAAATGCCTTATTAATGTTTTCTATCATGATTTTCACTTCTTTTCCAATTATAGTATTTGTTGTCACAATTTCTCTGTCATTAATAATTCTTGACAGTCCTTCCCTTTATACTATGTATATTATCTTCCATAATATTATCCATTTTTGTTTCAAATGTATTTTGTATAATTTTCATAAATATATTATAATCATCAGTATTCAATACTATCAGTCTCCAGTTTTATAATTGTCTTCTATCTTAATTTTTTCATATGAAGTTAAGTATTCCACTACATAATTCTGTAAACCTTCATTTAACCATTCATTCAAAAATCTTTAAAAATATATTTTTTGCCAAGCCCTTAAATTTTTATACATTTCATATACTTTTCCATCTGGTATATTTACCTGTCCTAATACTTTATCTAGCTCATTTAAAGAAATCTCCTTTTCTAACTCTTTATTCTCTTTTTCTGTTAAATGTTTACTTTCCATGTTTTCTACACTACCTTCTTTTTTCTTTAAACATTGCTAGTGTATATTGTACTAGACTATATTTTCATGAGTTGTATTTCTCATTTTACATTTTTTATTTCTCTCATTACACTGTCATCTTCCTTTACTAATCCACTTGATTTTAACAGAAAATGAATATGAATAATTTACTTGATAAAATTCTTAGTCAAAACAATAGGTTGAATTGTTTTAAGAATATATATTTTTTATTCATTTCACTCAGTGACTTCTTAGATGAGGTTTTACCTAATTTTAATGTAATAGTGGATGTTTGTTAAGAGGGTTAAAGTTTTTTCCAATAGGCTAGATGCATCTTAAGGTAAAGATTATTGTCCCATATGATCAAACAATTATATTCATACTCTCACAATTTATTTTATTTTATTTTATTTTATTTATTATTTTTAAAATGATTGACTTATTCCTAACTAATTTTAACTTAAATTATAATTAATAGATAATATTTTTGCGGTAAATAATATCCACAAATATCTATAATATTAAGGTGATTTTTTATATGCTAATTTAGTATTTAACAAATATTTGGCATTTATTAATTACAGTAAATTTAATATAATACAATATAATAATATTTATTTATATATTTATTTATTTTTAATATATTTAATTGACATTTTAGAATTAAGTGTAATAGTATTAATTTAATTCTTAGCACAAAGGTCGTGTACTGCCAAAACAATCCTGTAGTCCTGAAACAATATTATATTTATCGGAATTAAATAACACACTTCCCGGTTAGAAAACCACAAACAGTTTAATCACAAGTTTTTATTCAAGATTTTAACTCATTTTTATTAAAATTTAAAGATTAAAATTTAAGGAATAATAAGTATTAGTTTAGCATATTAATATTTTTAAATATTTTACATTTCCTCTATGGCTTTAATTGGTACGAACAAGCATTTAGATGGTATTACAATCGCGTAGACAGGTCAATGCATACTGCAACCGTAAAAATGTTTGTATTCAGTTTTTTTGACAGATTATTTGGTGTATTCCGAAGTAACACAGAAAAACTGTAAAAGAAAAAAGGAAAGTTCCTTGATTTGAACAACATCTACGATGTGTTTTTTGGCATAAATACGGTTGCTATGAATAACATGTCAGCGAAGTTGCTTATACAAAAAAACTTTTAGTAAACATATAGACAAGCGTAGATAAACATCCACAGTAACTGTAAGGGTTGTTTTTAGTTTCTATATAGTTACACACACAATACGAACTATTCATACACAACAAGAGTAGAAAACAGAATAAATAATGGAACTAAACCAACATGACGAATGTATTCTGAATATGTTTTGATCAAAACGTACTGGAACCAAACATAATTAATGTGATATTGCTTTAAGCAGAAAAGAATTCTTTGCTTTTTAACTGACTTAATTTGATTGTTATAATTATTTTAATTGATTAATTGGTTCACAAATGCTGTATATAAGCACACAAAGAGCTTTTGGTAGTTCATCTTGAAAAAGCCCGTCATAGTAACGGGTGAAAGCGCTTGATTTATTTTGTTGTCTCTTTGGATTTCTCTACTACGGAATTATTAACTTTTCGTGCATCTTTTAATTGTTGGTTAACAATAAAGGAACGTTTGATTCAAACGGAGAGGTATTTTGTTCCAGTTCGGTGAAGAAGTTTATTGGGCTTTGGTGCTTCTGCAAATATCTTTTGTTGCTTATTGGGACCTAGTTCGTGTTTCAGTGTTTGGTGTTTGCTATGGCAGAAGGCACTGAGGTTTCCGACTTCCAAGGAACACCGCTCATTCTCAGTGATGTAGCAGATGACGTTCCAGTTACCAGGTCTGAATTTCGGCAAGTAATTCAATTACTCACTCAACTTTCGAACTCTGTGAAAGATAGTAACACTAACTCCGGCAACAGAATTGCTGCAAACCAGGAGCAGGAATTTGGCGCGAACAGAACTTGTGTACGTGAATCACCTTTTTCTGGCGTTTCAGAACAGCAGCCTAGTACTTTGCATAGAAAAGAATTGTTGTCCCAACATCAAATGGCTATTCCTATAACGGAGAACACACAGAGAACTTTCAATTTCGACGCTTGGTCCAACAAGCAATTTGCTTTCTCTGCAGGTACTGTGCACAATAATGCTACAATTAATAACAAAATAGATTCTGACTTTTCACTGTTTAGTGATAAATTATATTCTTTTAAAGCAGCAAAACTTGAAATAGACTATCTACAAGAATGTATTAAAGTAAAGAGGGTACCTAGAGGTCTTCAGATTAACAAGCTTCCGAACAACGCAATCGTAGGTTCAGACCTTCATAAAGAGATTTCAGAACTTTTTGATTGTACTGGACTTGAAATGTTACATCTAATGGTCAAAGACTATGAAAAGAAAGCTGACACGTTGTTGGAAGAGTTAAACATAATTAATGATTCTATTAACACTGATGTTTCTTTTTCTAGGATTAAGAAAGATTATAATAATGTTTTTTATGAGGTCGACCAGTACTGTGTTAGAATTATAGAAAGAAAAGTTAAAAAGTTAGAAAGAGATTTAAATGACTACAGGAATGGAATAGCACAATGTTATTCCAACAAACAAAACTGGTCTACCAGGCATATGAATAAAAATGGAGGGCCCCCATCCTTTCAAAATTTAAATGATGGTACACCATTGACCGAAACTTTAAGACGCAGTGAAAGATTAGCTCAGAAGCACATTAGCAATAACAATATGAATAATAACACCCCCAAAAATGACGACAATCAGGGTTTTCAATTTCCCCAATGCAGGCAAGGGAACAGAGCACAGTTCCAGAACCAGCAAGCATGGGGGAAACAGCGCAGATGAACAGGTTGTCATTAAATGAGAATATTTTACTTCAAACACACCCTTCCTCATGTGTAATTGAGACTAAGAACAACTTTACTATTTTTAATTTTACTGAAAACCACGTGAATGATATACACTTTGATTTATTTACAAAGGGTTTTCACTTTGTTCCATCTAAATGCATTGATATAACCAAGACCATTTTAGAATTTAAACTGTTTACAAGACAGTTAAATTTGGATATTTTCTTTAAAGGGAAGAATTTTCCAAGAGATTTAGTCAGTAGATCAAGTACTTTCAACCCACCCCTACATCCTGTTGTGAAAATCTTTGAAGACCTGGTGGAAACTGAAATAAGGAATTTACCCAGAAAAAGTGTCTTTAAACATAATTTACCCCAAAACTGCTTTACACTCATTAAACAGTTAAGGGATGAGCAGATAAGGGTAATGAAACCGGACAAAGGAGGGGGAGTTGTTTTAATGTATAAAACTGAATATGAGGAAGTTATTCATAATATGCTTCAGGACACAGAGCAGTACAGCATCCTGTCATTAAATGAGTTGAACATTACATATGCTAGGATTAAACACATTTTGTATGACATGTTACTACAAGGAGTCATCAATGAGAAACTCTACAACTATTTAATAGTTAACAAACCTCTTACACCAGTAATTTTTGGGATACCCAAAGTACACAAGGGGTTAGAACCATTAAAGTTTAGACCTATTGTTGCAGGTGCAGGCAGCATCACGGAACCCCTAGGTAAATTTGTTGATGCAACACTTAAAAAGACTATAACATCAATACAACACATTTGCAAAGATTCTTGGGAATTCCTAAAAAGTATTAAGGAGTGTTATTACACAAAAGTTGACTTCTTAGTGACAATTGATGTAACAGACCTTTTTCCTAGCATTCCACATGATATTGGTATACAATGGTTCAACGAAGTTTTAATCAAATTTTCAAATTTTAACAATAACACCATTAATTTATTATCAGATTTTATGGGTATTATTTTAAACAATAATTTTATTTATTTCAACGGGGAGTTCTTCCAACAAAACAAAGGCGTTGCCATGGGTTCACCATGTGCCTCAGCATATGCAAATTTAGTTCTCTGTCATTGGGAAAATGAATTTGTATTCACAACGCAATGGAAAAACAACATTTTACACTACAGGAGGTACCTGGATGATATATGTATTCTATGGGAAGGTAGTAAAGCAAGTTTAGAAACTTTTTTGTTGTATATAAATGAGACTACAAGTTTTCTGAAATTTACATCTAATGTTAGTGAAAATCAGATGAATTATTTAGATGTATTATTAGTGAAGAACATGGACTCACAATTGTTTGAGTCTTCCATTTACAGAAAACCAACCTTCTCTAACACATATCTCCATTTTAGTAGTGCCCACCCTTTTTCACAGAAGAAGGGTATTGTCAAAGGCCAATTTATTAGGGCCTCAAGAATGTGTAATACTGACAAAAAGTTTGCTGATGAAGCTCAAACGCTAATAAAGCTTTTTTCAGAGAGAGGTTACCCTTTGGCATTAATAGAGAAAATGTATCAAGAAGTTACACAAGGAAGAATAGGCATATATAGCCCACTGCTGGGCACAGATACAGAACCACTTGACTCAGCAAACCCTATACCTGATGCTAAAGTGAATTCCCCCATTTCTCATACTATTTTTAGTTGTACTTTCAACAATGATACTGACCAATTAAAGAAAATGGTTAACAAATATTGGCCTATTTTGATTACAAATGATGATACAAAAAAATGGGTACCAGAAAGACCGATGTTTGCAAATGCAAGAAATTTCAATCTAAAAAACATGTTTGAGAAACAACCACCAACACAATGTGTTAATAAAGGTGGTAAGATTGGTACATACAAATGCAATAGTTGCAAACAATGTTCTTTTATTGTTGAAACTAATGCCTATTACATTAAATCAAGGAAATTCACCTTGAAGCCAACAGGTTATTGTAACTGTGGTTCAAAAGGCATTATTTATTTAGGAATTTGTCAGGAATGTGAGAGTTTTTATGTGGGCAAATCTGAAAGAACATTACGTAAAAGAATTTACGAACATATTTATGATATTCGGAAAAAGAAAGAAACGAACGCTTTTGTCAAACATCTCACCAATTGCCCCAAAATGACATTAAAATTTTTAGTAATTGAACAGGTTCCCCTTAATCCTAGAGGGGGAGATTGGGAAACTTCTATAGAATTTAAAGAATTAAATTGGCAATTAAGACTAAATGCATCAAAACCTCCAGGACTTAATGAAGCCATTAGCATTACTAGCCTCCTTAAATTAAGAAGGGCAAAATTATAACAATAAACCTATAAGATTTTAAATAAATATCTATTGATTTTTAACAGAAAATGAATATGAATAATTTACTTGATAAAATTCTTAGTCAAAACAATAGGTTGAATTGTTTTAAGAATATATATTTTTTATTCATTTCACTCAGTGACTTCTTAGATGAGGTTTTACCTAATTTTAATGTAATAGTGGATGTTTGTTAAGAGGGTTAAAGTTTTTTCCAATAGGCTAGATGCATCTTAAGGTAAAGATTATTGTCCCATATGATCAAACAATTATATTCATACTCTCACAATTTATTTTATTTTATTTTATTTTATTTATTATTTTTTAAATTATTGACTTATTCCTAACTAATTTTAACTTAAATTATAATTAATAGATAATATTTTTACGGTAAATAATATCCACAAATATCTATAATATTAAGGTGATTTTTTATATGCTAATTTAGTATTTAACAAATATTTGGTATTTATTAATTACAGTAAATTTAATATAATACAATATAATAATATTTATTTATATATTTATTTATTTTGAATATATTTAATTGACATTTTAGAATTAAGTGTAATAGTATTAATTTAATTCTTAGCACAAAGGTCGTGTACTGCCAAAACAATCCTGTAGTCCTGAAACAATATTATATTTATCGGAATTAAATAACACACTTCCCGGTTAGAAAACCACAAACAGTTTAATCACAAGTTTTTATTCAAGATTTTAACTCATTTTTATTAAAATTTAAAGATTAAAATTTAAGGAATAATAAGTATTAGTTTAGCATATTAATATTTTTAAATATTTTACATTTCCTCTATGGCTTTAATTGGTACGAACAAGCATTTAGATGGTATTACAACCGCGTAGACAGGTCAATGCATACTGCAACCATAAAAATGTTTGTATTCAGTTTTTTTGACAGATTATTTGGTGTATTCCGAAGTAACACAGAAAAACTGTAAAAGAAAAAAAGGAAAGTTCCTTGATTTGAACAACATCTACAATGTGTTTTTTGGCATAAATACGGTTGCTATGAATAACATGTCAGCGAAGTTGCTTATACAAAAAAACTTTTTGTAAACATATAGACAAGCGTAGATAAACATCCACAGTAACTGTAAGGGTTGTTTTTAGTTTCTATATAGTTACACACACAATACGAACTATTCATACACAACAAGAGTAGAAAACAGAATAAATAATGGAACTAAACCAACATGACGAATGTATTCTGAATATGTTTTGATCAAAACGTACTGGAACCAAACATAATGAATGTGATATTGCTTTAAGCAGAAAAGAATTCTTTGCTTTTTAACTGACTTAATTTGATTGTTATAATTATTTTAATTGATTAATTGGTTCACAAATGCTGTATATAAGCACACAAAGAGCTTTTGGTAGTTCATCTTGAAAAAGCCCATCATAGTAACGGGTGAAAGCGCTTGATTTATTTTGTTGTCTCTTTGGATTTCTCTACTACGGAATTATTAACTTTTCGTGCATCTTTTAATTGTTGGTTAACAATAAAGGAACGTTTGATTCAAACGGAGAGGTATTTTGTTCCAGTTCAGTGAAGAAGTTTATTGGGCTTTGGTGCTTCTGCAAATATCTTTTGTTGCTTATTGGGACCTAGTTCGTGTTTCAGTGTTTAATCCACTTACTTGATTTTATACTTCTTCTCTTTTTCCTTGTAAAAATATCTTTGTTTATATAACAATTCTTGCATTTTTTCTTGATTTCTTTTATATCATTCTTTTTCTTTGTCAAGGTATGTTCTATCTTTAAGTTCTAAATCTTCCAATGCATTGTTATATGTGCTTTTATATTTTTCTTTCTCTGCTTTTCTCATATCATTGTTGCCACTGTTAAAATATGTTTTGTATTTTTCCTTAAATATTCACTTCTTCTTCTTCTTCTTTTGGATTTTGTGGTTAGGGGTCACCACAGTGGATCACCTTGTTTGCTCATGATTGGCAGTAGAGTTTGATGGTGTTGAATTGCCAGCCCGATGCCCAACCTTCCACAGAAAGCACCCACATGCACACACTTACGCCTAGGGCCAACCCAATACTTATAAAAAGTCCTCATAGTAATAAAATCTATACATAACTGTATTACTATTCTCTTTTCTTCTTCATTCCATGAATTCTCATTTATACTTTTTTACTTTGTCTATTTTTATATATTTCTCCTTTTCCTTTATCTCTAGCCATATTGCAAGATGATCAGAAAATTCTGTTTCAACTACATGTGCTTTTCCTATAACTAAAACTTCTTTTTGTTTCAAATATTTTTTTATTTTCCAAATAATATAGTGTTTAACAATACAATCATCAATAAACAAGTATTATACACTTTTATATACACTATGTACAATTGACCTGAACAAAGGAGGGGAAAAATTAATAAAATATAGTAACAAAAAAATATAATATTCAGTTAATAAAGTATAAAGTTACACAGTAATTATTTAGGGTTCATTTTTAATGTCTCAATAAGAGTTAAAATATTTTTCCCAAGGATTGTTTGTCCATGTTTTAGGTGAAATTCTCGATTCCTTCACCTTGATTTCTAATGTCGCTGTTTCTTCCATCAATCTCAAGAATTCTTCCAGAGTATGTTCTTGTGAAGACTTCCACTTTCTAGTTATACATTTCCTTGCCACAGCTAGTATGGACCAAAGTAGGTATAGATCTTTTTTATTCATTCCAACAGTATCATTAACATTTAAGAGGACTAAAGATTTGGTTAAAATAAATTTATCTGTGAATATAGCTTGGAGAAAAATAGTAATTTCTTCCCAGAATTTTTTTTTTATATTAATACAATCGAAAATATATATAAGACCAATCAGCTTTACAGTTTAAAGAACATCTCCAACAAATGGATTTATCAAGTGAATTGAATTTGGCTAGTTTATCAGGTGTAATAAATGCCCTGTGAATGTATTTCCATTTAAATATTTTCCATACTTGTAAATTAAATGTTAAGTTAACAGAACATAAAAGATTTGTTTTACTCTCAATTGATAAATTAGTGTGACATCCTTTTGCTATGAAATGTCGGTATCTTTCATTAGGGTTAGTTTTATATGTTATCAATATTTTGTATAATTTTGAAATTAGATTCATCCAATTATAATTGTCGTAAATAAATTCAGATATTAGACTTATCAAATTTGGACTAGATTTATAAGGAGAATTAATATTTTTACTATTAAAGTCCTTAACATATGATAATATGCTTTGTAGTATCAACCAATCTGCTGATGGAATGTCATATTTATTCTGAATTTGTTGAATGTCTAATACTACTTGATTCTCTATACAAAGTTTCCAACAAGTGAAGTTTTTCCCCTCCTATCTAATTAAAATAACATTATGAATTTTATTGAAGAAATTCTTTGTAGAGCTAAAGGGTATTATCAAGTCTAGCCAAATCTTAATATCCATTTTAGTATATATAAATCTTCTGAATAAATTATAAATATTATTTATATAATTTAAGTTTGTTGGTTTTGTTATATTATATTGAATATTAACAGTCAATATGTGCCACTTCCTGTTTTGTTCACTTAATATACAATTTTTAATTATTTTATTTTCATTTAGAAAAATAATAGTGTGCAATGTTTTCCATGTTGAAGAATAATTAGGATCCATCCAATTAATGATAGTTCTTAATATGGAAGCTTTTATGTATGATTCTAGATTTGGAAGTTTAATTCCACCCATTTCCCAAGATCTAATATGATGTGTATAGGCTAGTCTATTTTTTTTTTGGATACCAAAGAAAGTTTAATAGAATTGTTTTTATTTATTTCAAGATTTTCTTGTTAGGTACTATAGGAATAGCTTGTGCAATGTAATTGATTTTTGGAAGTATTATCATTTTTATTATTTGTAATCTGTCTTCAAATCTCAAGAACATTTTATTCCAGCTTACTATTAACATTTTTATTTTATTAATTATGTTGCTATAATTTGTGGCTAACGTAGATTCCAAATTATCACATAGTGTTATTCCTAAATATTTTACTATGGAAACTTGTTTTCCTATCACACAATTTGTAGTTAAGGTAAATTCTCTCTTTTTATTCAAATGTATATAATTAGATTTTCTCTTGTTAAATCTAAGGCCATAAATATGATAAAACCTTTCCACTATTTCATCTAGTTTTTGTACTGATTTCTCCGAGACAGATAACATGAGTAAAACATCATCAGCAAATAGCATAATTTTTGAATTGAGTTGACCATATACATCTATGCCTGATATATTAGAGTTATGGCATACTAATGAGGCAAATAATTCAATTCCTAAGTCAAATAGGATAGGAGACATCGGACATCACTGCTTTGTACCATTGGTTATTTCCATAGCCTTCAAGGTAAATGGCCCAAGTTTTACATAAGCCAAATAGTTTTTATAAATATTCTTTATTAGCATAATAAAATTAGTAGGAAATTCAAACAATTCTAAAGCCTTAAAAAGAAAATCCCAGCTCAATGAATCAAAGGCTTTTTCTATATCCAAAGCTACTATTAGAGCTTCTTGGTTGTTTCTGTTTAGAAAATCTATGAGTGTTAGAATTCTCTGCATATTGTCATGTGTGTGTCTTTTATAAATGAATCCAGTTTGATTCTCATTTATTATGTGTGTCAATGATTTTTTTAATTCTACTAATATTGACATGAAGATTTTATAATCATTGTTAAGTAAAGATATTGGTCTATAAGATTTATACTGTAAAGGGTCTTTGTTTTCTTTTATAATGGGTGTAATTAAGGAGTATCTCCACAAAATTGGAGTTGTGTTTTGTGCTAGAATTTCATTCAAAGTTTTGTGAAACAATGATATTACTGAAGATGGAAATATCTTATACAATTCATTAATTATTCCATCAATTCATGTTGTTTTATTACTTTTACTTTCCTTGATTTTTTGAGTAATTTCTTTTAGAGATATTTGTTTTTGAATGTCTAACTTTAACTTTTCTGGTATCGCTTTTACCTTTACTAATTTCAGGTCTAAGTTTGATGTATTAGTTATATGTGAAGTATCATTATAATGATCAGAGAAATAATGTTTAAATGCCTCTAGTACAGGGGTGTCCAACCTTTTCAGAGTCAACAGAAATGGTCTGGGGCCAAAAAAAAGGTCTCACATTAACTGAAGAGCAAAAAAGTCTAATGTCGCTGTATTGTAGGTGTATTTGAACAATAAATAAATTAATAAATGCAGAATAATGCCCTAAACTTCAATATCTCATTCTAGGACTCACAGCATTAACACAGTGCTATTACTTACTACTATAGTCTGTTCCTAAAACAGAAAACAAATTCATGAATTCATATCAAGTTTCATGGACTAGTATACTACTAGCTATAGAAGCTACAAACTATTAGTAAAAAGAAAGATATTAATCCAGAATTAAGAGTTTTAACTGGTTAAAACAGATTAAAGCAACAGCAGCAGCAAACAGATTACAAAGGTGCTACCTAGCTTCTGTTGATGTGCAAAATGCTGTCTTCAATAGTATGGATACCCATTTATTTTAGCAAAAGAGACTTCATGAAAATTCACCAGCTATCGCCACAAGAAAACTGACTTTTATTAATAAGATAAACAGACAGACTCATTGTACAACTAGCTGATATGCAAAAAACTTCTGCAGTTGGTAAATGTTGAATATCCTTTTCTGCCATCACCAGAAAACCCTCCCCTTTCTATCAAGCAAAGAAACCCAGCTGTTCCATATTTCTGAACTTGCATATTCTTTTCAGGCAAAACCAAAATCAATTACAAGAGAAAAAGGGCTCTACTACCTAAATTGTGCACCCAGAAAGATAAAAGATGAACTGATTAATTTAAAGACAGTTCTGATACCACTTTTAGAAGGAAGCAAGGTCATAAACTTTATCTGATTCTAAGGAAAACTACAGAGTTTCCTACAAAGATATGAAGGTTGCACATCTTAGGAGAAGAGACACCCCTCAGTAAAAGTACCTTCAAAAAGTGAACTTCATAGCCACAGAACTAGCTAGCTAGAAAACAGGGAAGATGCATATTTAAGATGATGCTTAACTAACCAGGATAGGGCCACAGTTCCTCCTACAAAGGAAGGAAGATGTACAACCCTGAACACAAGAGAGAAACCCAACTCCTACACTTCATGAAGTGAGCCATAATCACATGGAAGTTTCTGCCCTCATGGAAACTTTGCTGCTTTATAACTGAGGATGGCCTCCCTGGAGGGGATGACTACTGACTTCTTCAGATAAAAAGTTTCACTGGGCACAAGTCAGCTTATTGAGGAGCTATGCTATGTCAGGTCAATGAGCCACAAAAGGATTTAAGAGACACTTGAATGAATTGATAGTATTAATGAATGGGCACTTAATAACCTGGGTTCTTCATCAGAAGTCTGATGTTTGGACAAATGTAAACACAGAGCTAAAAGATGAAGTCTACCAATCTAGTTACACATAGTGATTAAAAACAGCATGCAAGTTAGCCTGGTTAAAAAGGACACCACCTCTGTGAATGAAGCATCAAAATGGCTACTGGCCCAGTTGATACTAGGAGGTCACACCAAATGAGGTCACTTATATCCCCCTACCAGTCTATTTCTTGTTCTACTGGAGGACTTTAATCTGCATTATCAAATAGCAAAAAAAAATTTGGCTTGATGCCACAGCAGCACAGTTTTATATATATACACATTTGCATGTTAACTAACTAACTAAGTGATGACGCTGCTGTCCAGTTATGAATGAAACATGAAGAAGCAAAATACAATCTGGTTACATTACTGGAATACTCTGAAATTATAGAAGTGCAAAACCTGGAAACCACAGAATCAGATCCAGTTTTACAGGATATAAACACAGTTGCTGCACCAAATGAATTTCTACAAATATTCACCACCAGACAGATTTACAGAGAACTGAGGGAAAACTTACACAAATTAAACTAATAGAATGCAGGAAGAGAAACAGTCATAGGCTCTTTTGTATAAATTAAGAATAGAGATGAATTTAAGAATTTTAATAGTTAAAAACGTTTATCATCATTAGTATGAGCTACTTGCAAGATCATAACAAAAGTATACATGTTAAGAAATAAAAATATGACAGGATATATACTGCTGCAGTCTGCTTGCTGGGAGCAGGTTTGCATGAGGCCAAAAGGCTACAGGAGACAAATGATGTGCTTCTAGATTAGGAGCAGACACAGTGTCAAAAAAAACTTACCTTTTTACTATATTGTTGTGTGTAGTACACAACGAAATAATAAATCCTCTCTCCACAATCCAGATTTTCTTAATCCAGTAATATAAAAATGCCCTAGTATATCATTTATATCTGAAACTTTTTTGTTTTTTTCCTTCCTTCATGTATAATACTTGTAATATTATTTTCAATCGAATGCTTTTTTAATCTTATTGCTAAATTATGCATATGTTTGGGTGATACTGCATAGGAACTAAGTTTTAACCTTTCTACAGCTATATTAGTTTTATGAGTTAGGATTTCATTACATCTTTTGTTTAAGTCTTCCTTTGCTTTTTTATGATTATTTTGTGTATAAGTAGATGGATTAATAGTGAGATCTGTAATTTGTTTTTGAATGTTACATAATTCTGATTCCCACTCTTTTAGCTTGTTTTTATACCATGAAAGAATTTTTCCATTTAGATAGGCTTTCAAGGTATCCCAAAGATTAATTACATTTATTTCAGTAGTGTAGTTTATATCTAAAAATAATTGTACTTCTGAATCTAACCAAGGTTTAAATTGTTTTAATTTTGTAATGTAAGCTGGAATTCTTGACATAAAATTAATTTCTTATAATATGTATGTATTTTGAGAATTAATGAATTATGGTCTGAAAAGGGACAAGGGATTATGGAAATTTTATTATTTTTGAATTTAGCTCTTGAGATATGAAGATTTTATCAATTCTTGTATGTGTCCCAAATCTGTGGTCTTGGTGTGAAAATAATACTGAATTGTTCTCCTTATAACTAAATGTATCAATTAGATTTAAACTTTTGTCCCATTTATTAAGTAGCTTCCCTATAGAACTTACACGTAAATTTATTTTGCTTGTGGTCTCTGATTTATCCAATATACAATTAAAGTCACCTCCCAAAATCAAATTTCCTTTATATACTCTAGTTATTAGATCCATGTGTTTTCTTATTGTTCCAACCCCAATACCTGGAAACCAATATATATTTACTAATGTCCAGAGTCTATTGTTATATTTTACTATTACTATGGCTAGGAGTCCTTCTTTATCTTCATATTTGTAAATGATTTGAGGCATAGTGACATTATTTCCATAAAATTAAAGTCCCCCCTAGTCTTTTTCTTGTATGAAGAGTGAGATAAGATCATATATTCATTAGGATTCCAGCTAAAGGTATAATTTGTTTTGAAGTAAGTCTCTTGAAGAAATACTATTTGTACTTTATTTAATTTCATATATCTTAATAAATTAGATCTTTTCCTTCGATTGTTTAAACCGTTAGTGTTTAAGGATAAAATAGCCAAGTCCATTCTCAGTATTTAACTTTGCATCATATTTGTTTTGCATTATATTTTGTAATACCATACCAAATGTAAAATGTGTAACTACTGTGTTAATAATTCTCATCGTAGTCAATATTTTAATTTTGGTCAAATAACTTAAAATAGAGTTTAGTTCAAGCCAATAAAAAAAGAAAAAAGAAAAATGCCAAAATTACTTGTATAAGAAGTATATAAATATTTTTGTAAACCCTCTAATGTACATGAAGTGAAATATACTTCCAATCTGCAAGATGAGAAGAAATCTAATAGATTGCCTAGCATAACTTCCCTCATGAAAAAAGAAAGAAAAAAATGAACCCCTTTCGAGCTCCAGTATACATTTTCTCTTATCTTGGAGATTTAACAATATTACTTATTATTTTCCCTATATAACTATTAATAATGAATTAACAATGTATGGAAATGAGTATTGATTTGGTGATACAATTTAATTTTAGATTAGATTAGACTTCTTTTTCAGAATATAATCATCCTATCATGCACTACTTAAACATTCATAAAGTAAAATCTCATTTATAACACAGTAAATGTTGTTTAACATTAGTTCTCTTTAGCCTGAGAGTAGTGTATATACATATTAATAGTCTCCAATATTCTGATATGACCAATATACTAATGATTAGGTCAGATAAACACCCTCCTTCATACTAAAAATATATTATAACTGAGTGAAGTAGATTTAGAAATGTATCAATAAGTAAACGGACAAGTCTATTCAAAACACTTGAATCATACTACAAAAACTATGTAGTCCATAGAATGAACCCTTAGAGTAGTATTCACTAGAGATGATAATGTAAATATGTTTGAGTGAACAATACATGTCATAAATCTCTACGTATCACTCACATGCTTTCAATTAGAGACAAATGAAAGCATACCCAGATTCAGTTTATTTTTTGTGCACCCATGAATGTAGTTGTGACAAATTAAAAGAAAAAATTAAGAAAGACAACATTAGACCATAGTGATCACTCATTGATGATGAAACAGAAGCAATTTGCCCTGATAAGTGGCCATGTGGGTGAGCAATTTATAAACTTCTTAATACTAACGCATAGTTATAATATCAATTCATATTATGAGAATATTATCATAGAATATTGAACAAAATGCTAGTCAAGACAGAGCATTATTGAAGCTGTTCTGCACAGCCACAGTTCCTTAGAACCTTTATAATAGAGTGTTTATCAAAGACTGTGTCATGCAGCAAGATACAAGAGTAGGCAGACTCTCTTCTTTGTTATTAAATTGTTAAAAGTAATGACACTCTAAAAAATACAAAACCTATTAAGCTGAACAGTGCCTTAAGAAATCTCTCTGTCTCATATCTATTTAATTAGTGTTCTACTTGAATTTGTCATCAACAATTACAATTTACAAATATGTCTTATTTTACTAGTTGAAGCAGTAAAGCAAGCAGACCATGAAGACATTTTCTCATGGGCCCTTTACTTTAAAGAAATAAAGATGAAATTCCAAGGTGAGCTCATTTTACCAACCATCTCACTTAGAAACAGATAACCTTATTATTTAAACAGTTGTCAATATTCAGTAAAAATATCAGCTGCAAAATAATCAGCTATACAACTAATGTCTGAAGGATTAAAGGTAGTTTATGTTATAACCCCCTGCCTTAACCAGATGTGTAGCATACAGAATATCATTTAGGATTTGGGTTTCTTAGGAACCTATGTCTGTAAATGTGTAATTCAAACAATTCTTGATAGAATGGATGACATCTAATCTACTTTATTATGCTAATTTATGTGCACTTTTACTATAGGTTTCCCAGTACTTCCCCGTCATCAAGGCAACTCCCACAGTGCATCAATAGGCACTCGGAAGACTGTCTGAGATGGCAATTTTATGAGTTATAGAACCATGGCGTAAAGTTATTCTGGGAATAAATCAACTGTTCACCATAGAAAATAAATACACATGCCCGCACAATTTAGTAGTGCAGTTAAACAACTACTTGCATGTTGGTGTAAGAATTTTAGCTAATTACCAGCATCTTTGCCACTTTACTGAAAGTTGAACCCCACTTACCAAAGATTAGAGAGCACTGAAAGGTGAGGAGAGTAATCAGTAATTTACTATCTACTGTATTCACTATTTATTTGGTTACTACTTAATCAATTCAATTGAACATGTCTAGGCAGTGTGAGCAGAGGAAAATAACAACGCTGCACAGTACATGGTTTACTATGTTATCTAATAAAGCAATGTGCACATTATATTCAAATAAGCAGGAGTTATAAGTACAAGGTAATAAGTCCCTTTATGTCTTCTGAAATTAGATGATTTCTGTTACCAGGTTAATGAAGTACTCAGTATAATATGTCTAAAACCTGTCTTAATTTTACTTATGTGCACAGAAGTATGACATAACTGCAGCTGATGTGTGCATCTCACACACATATTTTCCTATTTACACTTGCAACACTGTAACAGATGCTTACAAAACAATCAGACATGTCATTTTACTGGATCACCATAGCATAGTGTATCTTATAGCCTAGGTAGGAATAATTCAGAAGTAAGAAAGGACTGTGTTTACTTCAAATGTAACAATGTAGTCTGTAATGCTTCTATTACTTTTTCAATTGGATGTTATTCAATGTTACTATAAATTCTTCTTTTGTGTGTCACCTACATGAAAAACAGTTACTCTGTCACTGATTTCATACCTATTCTTTTTATTTATTGAAAAGAAGTCAGGGTTTGTAGATTTTAATAATGCAGAGACCATGTTAAATGAGCTTAAAATATACTGCTTGTGCAGCTATCACACTACAAGCGCTACCTTAACAACAGACAAGCAGGGGATCTTTAACTGACTATTTCCACCTTAAATCTTTCATAGCAGACAAGGGAAGCTCTAACTAGTGCCCAAGAATGTTTCAAATAACAACATTGTCAGAACCCAGTAACGGAACTCTGTTTATAGTGACTCTAACTGTTTTTTCCACATTTAAAAATATGAATATCTATGTTACTTTTAACATGGGAATTTGAAGTGTAGTGAAGTCAATAAGCCACAGAAACTATGATGAAAATTTTTCAATTCCTATTATGCAACAATGAGGTGAACTAAATATACTATTAATAAAAAGGGAGATGAGAAAAAAACATTTGTGTACATGTTGTCTCTGTTATTCATTTACATATAACTAATTATACTAAAGTGAAAGATAACATTTGAATCTGGTTTTCCTCACTGCCTATGAATGAGATGTAACTATACTTTTAGAAGTCACTCCAAGTTATAAAACCATTTAACATTATTAGACACAACCACTAGACTTGTGATAAGTATGTTGCATAAAGTATAAGTTTAAGAAAAAGTATAATTGTCTCAGAGTATAATAGGCAATATAATAGATAAAATACATAGATTTTGAGGTAAAGTCCAGAAGTCTATATCTTTGTTGATTCTTTGAGAGATTTGGAAGACTGTGCAGTTTTAGAATCAGTTCTTTGCTTCTTTTTCCTTACATCAGACCAAATATTTTTTTCTGGAGATCTTTTCAAGTTGGTGGAAACAGTCCAGTCCATTTCTTCAAGAA
Source organism: Protopterus annectens (assembly GCF_019279795.1). NCBI lineage: Eukaryota > Metazoa > Chordata > Ceratodontiformes > Protopteridae > Protopterus > Protopterus annectens. The sequence continues at coordinate 1,343,128,255 of NC_056732.1, forward strand.
TTGTGATGATATTATAATTCTTGATGAAGGTAGAAGCTTCTTCAATGTTGTTAAAGGTTCTCAAGTCATTTGAATAGAAAATTCTGATTCTAGCAGGATATACCATCTGCACTTTTATTTTATTTTGTTTGAGAAGTTTCACTAATGACCACGTTTTTTCCTTATTTCTAACACTTTTGCAGAATAATCATTGTCAAATCTGATCTGACTCTAGTTATATGTTATGGGACTTTTTCTCTAGGCTGTTTTTAAGAATAGCTCTTTATCCAAGAAGGACAGGAACTTTACCACAATTGATCTTGGTGGTGCATTAGGTGAAGAGGGTATAGATTTTCCTATGACTCTGTGGGCTCTTTCTATTTCATCTGATAATCCCTCTTTTAAATCAAGCACTTCAAGAAGCCAGGAATTCAAAAAGGTGATGATGTCTTCTCCCTCAGTTTTTTCTGGAAGACCAAATATTCTTATATTAGTTCTCCTCTACCTATTCTCTAAATCATGCAGTTTATTAAGTAGCCAGTTTTTTTGGTAAAGTAAGAATTCTGTCTGATTTTCCTCTTCTTTGAGTCTTCCATCTATGTCATTTAGTGATGTCTCCATATCAAGTTATTTACTTTGTTGTTGCTGCAGTATTTCTTTTAGTACATATGTTTGGTTTTGGCAGTTTTCCTTGAGACTTTCCAAATTATCAGTGAATCTATCCATTTTTAATGATGGTTCATATAATGTGGAAGATATCAGTTGTATCTCCTTCTTCAGAGTAGTTTCTGAGTGAGAATTTTTTAAACTGGCCATCACCAATCAGCTGTATTGTTCTCCAGAATATTTTGACAGGAAAACTCAATAATATTTCTTGAAATTTGGTAAAGTTGTAGTTCTTAAGTTCCTTAATATTTTTTTTCTATTTCTGGTTAATTAAAATAATTTTTTCCCTGTTTTCTAGTACTGTTTTGTGGAGCTCTAAAAATGCTGCTCATCTGTTTGCCATCTAGGCTCCTCCCCATAACTAAAACTTCTGATACTATAAAATAATCTATTTCAGTTCTATACATACCCCTTGTGTAAGCCCATGAATTTTTCTCCCAAAGTTGAAACGTGCCATATCTTATAACTTCTAACATTTTTCTTATATCATTTCCTTTGTTTTTATGCTTGCCTCTTAAATCACAAATAAAATCTCCTGTAATTATAATATTTGTATTTATCACTTCTTCTTCTTTTGGCTTTTTCCCGGTTAGGGGTCGCCACAGCGGATCACCTGTCCGCTTATGATTGGCAGTGGAGTTTTACAGTGTCGAGTTGCCAGCCCGGCACCCAACCTTCCACAGAAGGCACACACACACACACACGCACACACACACACACACACACACACACACACACACACACACACACACACACACACACATGCACACCTAGGGCCAATTTAGACTGTCCAATCCACCTGCAGCATGCCTTTGGGATGTGGGAGGAAACCGGAGCACCCATAGGAAACCCACGCGACCACAGGGAGGACATGCAAACTCCACAAAGAAGGCACCCCAGCCGAGGATTGAACTGGAGAACCTCTTGCTGTGAGGTGACAATGCTAACCACTGCACCACTGTGGCCGCCCAATATTCGTATTTATCACTACATAGTCTAAAATTTGATATAATAACCTTTCCCTTTATTTACAATTAGTATAAGCATATAATGTTATAATGCTATGTACTTGTCCTTTCCATTTTAAATCTACAATGGTTAGCCTTCCCATTTTTGTTAAAGTTACCTCTAATATCTTTACTGTATTTCCACAGAATATGGCCATTCCAGAACATCTATCATTTCCCAAATTCTAGATTATCTTCCTCCCCATAGTTTCTCTGTTTGTAATCTTTCTTCATTTGCTAAAAAATCTTGTGGATTCTAATATAATTACATCTACAACACATGTATTACACCACTCCAAAATCCCTATTCTTCTTACTATATTGTTAATACTATTCACATTTATAGAAAGCACTCTAAAATATTTATTTTCCCTTAGATTCATGGTTTCATACATTCATAGCTAATTACCAGCTTTCTTAACAGTCCATTCTAATCCTAGTCAATTTCCCTCCCAAGGGTGAGAATCAAGCACTGTACCTTGTGTTTGTGAGTCAAACACCTTAACCATTACAGTAGCACCCATTTATTAGCTGTATACATTCTTTCCATCCATTCCTTTCTTTTTTCTTTTGTACTTATCCCTTTAAATTTTACTTTTCTGTCTTTTACCCTTTTACCAATAGATCTCCCAATTTATGTGTTCTTCATCACTTACTTCAGAACCTTCTTCTATGTCCTCTTTATTATTTTTCTCATCTAATTCTTTCTATTTATACCAATTCTAAAATGTCATCTTTGTTCATTTTCTTCTCTTTCTTTTTCCTTACTCTTAGTTTCATTTTTTGCAATCCATCCATAAATGTCGAATTTTATTACATTTATAATATTTCAATTTACATTTTTTGCATCATGTCCCATTTCCCACAAATATAAAATTTTATTTTGTCACAGTTACTTATCAAATGTCCTTCTTTTTGCACAAAAACATGTTTTGGTTGTCCCTAGTATTTTACAGCAGCCCTATCCCCCTCTACATATATCATGCTCAGTATATGTATAATGTTTTCTCTTTCTATTTTTAATGCAATATTACAAATCCAGCCATCAGTCCATAAACTCCTTCTGTCATAAATCTTTCCAATGCCCAGTACTACCTTATATAAAGTTTTCAAATGTCCTTTCAAAGTCTCTCTTTCTACCTCTCTTTGAAATTGTACATTAATTTTAAAATACTTAAAACTATTGTTAAGCCAGAAGACAAGCTTTAAAACAACTTTTTAGTGTTAATGTAACTTTATTTCATGCTTTCACCAATAACAATAGACTTCTTCAGAAATTAATTACACAAAAGATGCATGAACTTAAATACTTAAAATCATATTAACCAATCACAATAAAAATATTATTATAAAAATTAATAAAAAATAATTACACAAAAGATACATGAGCTTAAATATTTAAAATAAAATTATAGTAACCAATCACAATACAAATATTATTTATAAATTATAAAGACACGTATCTCAGTATTCCTCCCTGGGCCTCCGCTGAAAATTGGCTTTGTTCCAAGTCTGACTTTCCTGATTAACAAATGTTAAATAAAATGAATAAATAAAATAACAAATAAAATAAAATGCAGTAAAAAAAAAACACATACAATGTTAATTGTCACTGTGTTTAACCATTTAACATCTAAACTCATTTAGGCAACCTACTGTCCTTCAGAAAATATTTAATATTTATGCGTCATTTAAACCTGGTGGTTTGTCTGCCTCTAACCTTAGTTATCATTTAGTTTCTTTTTGCTCTACCTGATTTTTATAATTTGCTTCCCTTAAATCATAAGGAATATGCTCTACAACTGCAAAGAGAAACTTCTTGTAATTACTGCACCTAATAGTATGTGTATATAGGGCATTGTTTTCATTCTTTGTTTTAATATCATAACGATGTTCCTTCATCCTGGTGCCCAACTTCATAGTGCTCATTCCTATATAGCAACTTAGACAGATTAAACATAAAGTAGTAGTAGTAGCAAATTTTACATTTATTTAAGTGTCCTAAAGGTGTTGCCCCGCAAGATGTTTTTTTTTACAATGAACTGGTTGAGTTTTTTAACACAACCAGTTTGCAGTTGATAAAACTTTTAATTAAAAATAACAATAATATTATGAGTCAAATTAAGATTAAAATACATTCTCTGAATAGGTTAGTCACAAATATACTAACCTATGCACCACTGTTACAAGGAGAATATGAAGAAGTAATTCAAAGTGTGGAAATGTTTGAGAAAATGATTGTGATTAGAAAACATAAAAAACTGCAGCATGATAAAGCAGCATACCTAAATAAGACTGCTTACTCAGGTGTGATTGAAACCTTCGCTAACAAGTCTGATAGTAACTTTAAGAAGCACCCAGTCCCTTTAAATTGTAAAGGAAGTTTTACCATCATGACCAATAGAAGAGATGTTTATAACAAGTTGGAAAAGGATGATGTCAGCCCGTTTGACTCCATTGATGTGGCATTGACCAAGGAGACACTGGAGTTAGCAGTGAACAATGATGAAGTGATATAATTGCCATATAAACTAGATGAGACTATGGAAGGGAATTCAAAGAACTTAGCAGTGAAATCCAATTAAAAAAACACTCTACCAAAGAAAGAGGAAGAGATGGTGAGATTTATAAATCTTCTTTTGTACTATAAAGCTGTAAGGTATGAAGTAAAAATTGTTAAAGTATTGGACTTTAACCTGAAAGCAGACCATTTTAAGTTGTTAAAACTAGGTATTAATTTTGTACCTAGTCATAGGGCTGATATTTTAGATGCTGTTTTGTGGTTAAAGTTTTTTTACAAGAAAATTAAATTTAAATGACTTATTGAAAGATGTTGTTATATGCAATTAACTCAGAAAAACATGTCTTTAATCCTACATTGAATTATACTATAAAATTATTTGAAGAGATATGTGAGAAAGAAATAAGAGCGGTATTGAATAGCAAGAACATATTTAAATATTTTAACTTGACTAAGGATGAATTATCAGCACTAAACAAATTAAAAATAAGGACAGATTTAGTTTTCATGGAAGTCAATAAAGGGGGGTGAGTTGTTAATTATGGATGAGATCAAATACAGGAATGCTTTACATATTTTATTAAATAAGGAAAAATATTTAGAGGTTAACATTGATGAAGTACATACATGTTATAGGTTTATCAAATCATTTGTATATGAATTACTAATGAATGGAGATATTAATTATAGTTTGTATGAATTTCTTAATATTGACACACAGAAGATGTGTCCTTTTTAGGATACCAAAGTTACATACAAATCCTATAAACCCTCCATTTCATCCTATTGTATCTGCCCCAATAAAGTTTGTGAGGATATTGCTTTATTTTTGGACTCCCTGTTTAATCTTTTAGTTCAAGAGCTTCAGTCATATCTAAGGGATTTGTGGGATTTATTAGCAAAATTGAAACAGTTTAATAATGAGCATGATTTAAGACATGAAAACATAAATTTTTTAACAGTAGACATGAGTTATTTGTTTACTAGCATTCTGCATGGTAAAGGTATAGAAGCCTTAAGGATGTTTTTTGATAAAAAATACTATTATGTTGTTTATTAATGGAGATTATTTTCAAAAACTATTTTTTTTTATTTGATAGAAAATATTTTACAAAAATTAGAGGGTAGCAAGGGGGTCTTCTGCGCTCCTTCATTTGCTAATTTAGTTTTAGGATGGTGGGAGCAGGAAGTATTACCCAAGAGTTTTTTTTTTCATAAAATAGTTATATTCAAATATTTTGTGGATGATCTTCTTTTTATTATAGATCTTTCAGAAGGTGAGAGTATATGTTTTATTCAAGAACTTCAAGAAATGACTGATTTCTTTATGTTTAGCTTAGGAAAGGTTGGTCACAAAATACATTTTTTGGATGCTACCTTGGAATGGCATTTGATGAACAAGACAATAGATAGTAAAATATACAGAAAGGAGATGTTTTCTAACAATTATTTACATTTTAAAAGTGGACATCCATATTTTATAAAAAAGAATATTCCTAGAGGACAAATTATTTGTGCATCAAGAATGACCACAAAAGAGGAAGATTTCCTCAGAGAAGTCATTACTATTATTGAGATGTTCAAAGAATGGGGTTACAGTAAGAATTTTCTATATAAGGTAGCTTTAGAAATTTATGATAACAGGGAGACTGCTTTTAGGCCAATTTTAAAAATGGGGACCGCTAGTACTGTAAGGAATACAGGAGGGACAGATAATAGGGGTCTGGTTTGTATGTTATATATGTCTATAGATAGCTTGGCTATTAAAGAAATTGTGAAAAGAAATTGAAAGACTTTACAAGCTAATCATGATGTATGGAATGCAGTAAGTAAGGAACCTAATTTTGTCTACTACAGGAAGAGATGTTTCAAAACATTGTTAGGCAAACAAGACACTTTAGTTAGGGTAGGAATGAACAATTGTGGAATATGCAAAATATGTACGTATATTTCTGTCAGCAAATATATTTATATTGAAGCTTTTGGTTTAACAATTTATTTAACAGAAACATATAATTGTAAATCTACTGGTCTAGTCAAAGTCAAAGTCAAAGAAAACTTTATTGTCATTCAGAACTACACAGCAGTGTAGCTGAATGAAATCACAGTGCTTCATTCTCAATGCAGGAAACAGTTGCACATATAGACAGAGAAAAATTAATAAAATATCACAGTAGAAATTTAATAAGTAGCAATTAGTAAGTATAAAGTAGGACAGCAGTGACCCACACCCATCCCAGAACAGGAGACAAGGAAGACAAGGAACAATATGAAGGTAATATTGTCAAAGTAAAATTGAAACAATAGCAGCATATCTATGATTAGACTGAATTATTGCACAGTTTGTATAATGCACTTTACAGTCCTTCAGTGTGGTAGGTGAGCTACCTTACTATTGCACTTGGTTATTGCACATCCATAAAATAAGTCACTTGATAGGCTAGTTATGTAACGGAAGTGGTTGAGTGTTTCGACAGACTCATGGTTCGTTTCCCCCAAGAGTTTAACAGTCTAATGGAGAGTGGAAAGAAACTGTTATTTAGTCTGGTGGTCTTACAATGCAGGCTTCTGTATCTCCTGCTTGAGGAGAGGTGAGTGTACAGACTATTGGCAGGATTTGTTGGATCGCTGGAAATCTTTTTGACCCTGTCAATGCACCAACATTTGTGTAGATCTTCCAGAGGTGTAAGGGAGGCCCCAATGATTCTTTCTGCTGACCTTATAACTCTCTTGAGAGCCTTTCAATCCTGATTGTTACAGCTCCCATACCAGACTGTAATGTTGTTGGTCAGTACACTTTCAATGGTGCCCCTATAAAAGGTCTGAAGTATGGAGCTTGGTAATTATGCCTTCCCAAGTTTCCTTTGAAAGGGAAAGCATTGCTGAGCTTTTATGACTGTGCTGGATACATGGACTGACCATGATAAGTTTTCTGTAATATGAACACCCAAGAACTTTGTACTCTTGACCCTTTTCACTGTCATCCCTTTCATCACTAGTGGTTTGTGTGGTACTTGAGATCTTCTGAAATCAACAATCAACTCTTTTGTCTTGCAGACATTCAGTGCCAGATTCTTGTTGTCACACCAGACCAGTAGTTGATCAGTCTCATTCCTGTAGGCCTCCTCCTCTCCATCTTTGACCAGGCCTATAACAGTATTGGCATCCACGAATTTGATGATCCTATTCATCTCATGTCTGGCCATGCAGTCATGTGTCAGCAGAGTGAAAAGGAGAGGGCTTAAGATATACCCCTGCAGTACTCCTGTGTTCAGGATGATACTTCCAGAGCTGTCATCTCCCACATGAACCTTTTGAGGCCTTTCAGTAAGGAAGCTTGGAATCCAATTGCATAAATGAGAGTCTATGTCCAGTTGAAGTAGCTTCAATATCAGATTCGGTGAGATGACAGTCTTGAAGGCAGAACTGAAATTGATGAATAGCAGTATTACATAGCAGTTTTTGCCTTCTAAGTGGTTCAGTGTTTCATGGAGAGCTAGTGAGATGGCATCCCCTGCACTGCAGTTTGTCCCTTATGTGAATTGCAGTGTGTCTAGCATCACAGGTAAGCTTGATGCTATATGATCTTTGCCCAGCATCTCATAGGTTCATAGGTAGGAACTAGGCTATCGGCCCTGGGGCCTATACAAGCCCAGCCAAAAAGGTACCTTGGCTTTTGCCACCCAAGAAAATTATTTTCCTGTGCCACTGTCGAGCAGTGCCACAGAAGTGATCCCTGGGGTGAATTTCCTATTTCCCATCCAATCATCAAGATTTTTCTTGAACAGTGCTAATGAGGAGCTTTGTTTGATATAAATAGGTAGTTTATTCCAAAGTATGGGAAATCTCTGGGACAGGAATTTACCCCTCCGGCATGTTCTGTTTATTGTGGTGACAAGGTTTAGGTCCCTAGAGCGTGTAGCTTGGAGGGATTGGGATTTCTTTAAGTGGAGCATGTCCAACAGCTCTGGGTTTGACATAGCTTTGTATGTTAGGCAGAGATCACCTCTGAATAGGCGATATGCGACAGAGTAAAGCTGGAGTTTTTTGAGACGGTCTGCATAGGGCATCTGTTGAGGCCGGTAATCCTCTTTGTGAGGTATTTCTGTGGTCTTTCCAGTTGTTGTAGATGTCTTGTGAGGTACATACCAAAAGGGGCACTGTACTCTATAATGGGTCTAATGAGTGATGAGTAGAGGGGAACAATGACCTCTTTTTTTCTGGATGAGAAACCTTTTGTGATGATGTGTGCCACATAGAAGGATTTCTTGACTACTGCGGTGATGTGATTATCAAAGGAGAGACTACTATCCACCTGTGTCCCAAGGTCTCCTATCACACTTTCTGTGTTAAGTATACTACCACCTATGTTGCAGTTCATGGGTACAGAGTTTTTACCAAAGGGGATGACAATGCACTTTTTGGCATTGAGCTTGAGGCCATGGCTTTGACACCAGGCATCTGTCTCAGTGAGGCCCTTTTGTAGGCTGTCCATATCGTTAGGAGTTTCGATTATGGCTCCTAGTTTGCAGTCATCTGCGAACTTCATTAGACAAAGACCTTCTGTGTTAGCCTGTACTTCAGAGAAGTAGATACCAAACAGGAGAGGACCCAGGACTGAACCATGTGGTACTCCACTTGTCACTGGTCTGAAGTAGGATTTGGAGTCTGCTACTTTCACAGTGTGGGTTCTGTCAGTGAGCCAGTTGGCAACCCATCTTGTGACATAGGGATTTATACCTAGTTTAGTGAGTTTATCTATAATTCCAGAGTGGGGGATGGTGTTGAAAGCCTTGGCAAGATCTAGATAGGCTGTGTGAACCACCTTACCCTTGTCTATGGCTTTGGTGACTGCTTCAAAGAAGCCTATCAGGTTTAGGAGACATGATCTGCCTTTTACAAACCCAAACTAGGTGGGGTCCAGAGTTTGGAGATTACCAATGTCTTTGTTTATAAGTTTCATGATGATACGTTCCATGGCCTTGCAAACCAGGCTCATCAGGCTAATGGGGCAGTAGTTCCCAGGGTCCATGGTGGATCCCCCTTGTGGAGTGAGATAACCATCGCTGTGCGCCATTCAGCAGGCACAAAGCCTGAGGTGAGGCTATGATTTGAACATGGTACTTATGTGGGGTGCCAGTTCGTTCTGTAGTTCGTATAGAACGCAGCCTGGGATGTTGTCTGGTCCCATGGATGCTGTGTTCTTGGCTTTGGAGAGTGTGGTTTTTACCTGTGCAGCCGTGATTACAGGAACTTTGCATTCTTCCAGTATAGAGATGGGCTCTTTAGGGGGTGAAAGGGGGGGGGGGTAAAGTTAGCACTGAACCTATCTGCCAGGATGTTGGCAATATCAGTTGGTTCTGCATATTTAGTGCCATTGTGCTGTAACTCTGAGCAGATCTGAGTGTTGCCATTGAGATTCTTGACATAGCTATAGAATGTTTTGTGGTTGTCTTTAGAATCAGTGTCAATTTTGTTTTCGTAACTAGCTTTGGAGGATTTTATCAGGGATCGCAGCTTCTTACTGAGGCTGACCAGGGAGCTCCTCCACTCATGGGATTTTACTCTCTTTTGCAACAGTTTCTTCCTTCTGTTGTACAGTTTGTTTATGGCAGGGGACCACCAGATTGGCTTCCTTTTTTTGGAGGATAGCATCTTGGTTCTGTTTGGGATAGCACAATCCATGCACTCATGTAAGTGCTTATAAAGTGCAATTGAGTAGGATTCAGTAGTCGTAACTGTATTGTCCATCTGTATGGGTATCATGAAGTTCACCACTTTTGTCTTAAGAAGCATGAAGCTGGCTTTGGAGAAATTTTTTACCATGGTTTCCTTATTGGGGGGTGGGGGCAGGATGTGGATATCTAGGGTAATTAGCTTATGGTCGGATCGGACCAATGAGGTGTTGACTTCAGGTGTGGAACACTGGTCACTCATGTTGGTAATGACTAGATCTAGGATATTGTTGCCCCTGTTGGGGGTGTGGATAAGTTGATCCAGGGCATTGGAGTTTATGAATTCCAGAAAGCGTTGAGCAAAGGAGTTGGTACATGAGTAGTTTTCCCAGTTAATGGTGAGGTAGTTGAAATCACCCATTATTTGGGTGTTTGGTTGAACCCTAATATTTTCCAGTACATCACGAAAAGAGGAGTGGGAATCTTGGGGCATGGTGGGTGATCTGTAGCAAGCTATAATTTGGATTGCAGTTTTGCCCAGAGTTAGTTGCACTTGGATAACCTCGGCTGCATTATGCTGAGCAACTAGCCTGTAGGTTTGGATACCCTTAATGAATATGGACACGCCTCCGCCTTTGGTGTTCCGGTCCAGGTTACATTGCCGAAAAGTGTGATATGAGTTATAGCCTGGTAGTGCAGGGGTGATCTCTGGCGCCTTGAACCAGGTCTCAGTCACTGCACAGATATCGATGTTCTCCATTTTAAGGAGTGCCTCGAGTGAGTGCATTTTGAAATTTAGACTTCTAGCATTGAGTAGCATCACCCTCAGTTTTTACTTGCCTGTTCCTGTTACAGTGATGAATTGGTCATTTGAACCTTGCCTAAAAAAGGCACTATAGGGGCGGCAAGAACCTTAGCCAGTATCTGGAATCCTAGGGGTGACAGGTGCAGGCCATCTCCAGGCATTTCATTACCATCGAAGTTAAAGCAACTGGTCGGTAGTCATTCAGAGTTGTTGGTTGTGGTTTCTTGAATAGAGGAATGATAGCCACCTCCTTGAAACTAGATGGAGTGAGGTATTGAAGATGTCAGTGAGTACTGGAGCCAGTTTCATCGCACATTTCCTTAGCACCCTGCTTACTGATGTTGTCAATGCCAGCTTCTTTGCTCAGGTTGACATGTTTCAGAGTTCTGGTGACATCAAATGTATTGAAGCTCAGCACCACTGCATCCTTGTCTTCAGGGATTCTGCATGCTGTTGTTTTGTTGTCAGCATCAAACCTACTGAAGAATTTGTTTAGTTGGTTCAGAAACTCAATGCTATCATCACACAAAGCTGATGTAGGCTTGTAGTCGGTGATGCTTTGAATTCCTTTCCATATTTGCCTGATATCCTTCTGGTCCCTGAAGTGGCTTTGGATTTTTCTGCCATAGGATCTTTTTGCCTCTTTAATACCTTTGTTCAGTTTGGCTCTGGCCACACTTAAAGCTTCCATATCTTGGGATTTGAAAGCTGCATTTTTTACTTTTAAGTGTTTGTACACCTCACTAGTTCACCAAAGTTTTTGATTTGCCCATATGGTGATGAGTTTGGTGTTTATTACATCCTCCACACACTTAGAAATGTAAGCTGTGACCAACTCAGTGTATGTGTAGAAGTCAATGTGGTTATTTGTCACAGCAGCCTCTCTAAACACTGACCAGTCTGTACAATTGAAACAGTCTTGTAAAGCTGAGATTGCTCCCTCAGGCCAGATCCTTATTTGTTTTCTAGCAGGTGTACTGGTTTTCAGTATGGATTTATAAGCTGGAACCAGCATGAAAGCTAGGTGGTCAGTGCTCCCTAGATATGGATAAGGTTTTGCTTTATATGCACCCTTGATGTTAGTGTAGACCTTATCCAGTATACTTACCCCCTTGTGCAAAGTTTACATGTTGGTGGTAGTAAGGTAATACAATGTTTAGGTTAGCCTGATTGAAGTCTCCTGTAATTACTATTGCATGCTCTTGATTTCTGATTTGCAGGTCACTTATAGACTGATATAAGGTGGGCAGAGAATCACTGATATTTGCATCAGGTGGAATGTAGACTGCTGTGATGCATATTCCATTGAATTATCTTGTCAGGTAGAAGGGCCTGCATTTTAGTGACAGAATGTCAATGTTTTCTGAGCAGAAGGTGGTGGTCACTCCACAGTTGCTGCACCAGTTATTATTAACATATATGCATACTCCCCCCTCCTCTGAACTTGCCACATAGTGGCTGAATTCTGTCTGCTCTAAATAAAATCATGTCCTCTGCATTTACTGTGCTAGCACTGATATTTTGGTTTAACTGTTTCTCACCTTGGTTTATGAAATGGAGAGCCTGTTGCTGTGAGGTGACAGTATTACCTACTGTGCCCCTTCCTAATTAACACTTAACACTAACATTCCCTGCACATCTTGAAACTCTGTAAGGTTACTGTATAAACTTAGCATACTTGTACCAGTTCCTGCATTTACTTGGACACTAGTTTAAGTAAATCAACCAAACACCTATCACGATGGAGTTATAAGTCAATCTTGCCTCTCACCTAGCCAGTTTGTTGGCACTAGACATTCTGAGGCACTCTAATTTAGGCAGCCATGTATAAATGTAAGATTGTGGTCATAAGGCAACCAATTCTCTATGACATGAACAAAGGTGGCAAAAAGAATCTTTACAACATTCCAGAAAGATGTCAACACAGCATTAAGTGTCAGTCTGCAACATATAAAGAATTTTTGCAGGATAGATAAATTATTATCTTAAAAAAAACCTTGAACTATGGACAATCACTCAAATATCTTCCCAAAGTTGAGCCTACAAATACAAATAATTAAATTCTCATGGAATAAATGTCCAATTATCAAAAATAAATGTGGGCAGAATCAACATTAGGAAGCTACTGCAGTCTGATCTGAAAAAAGTCAGCAAAACCTTTGAGGACAAAGTGGTAATGGCAAATAAGCTGAAGTAAACTGAAATCAACAAGAACAAGTGATTCAGCTGTGTTCTACTGAAAAGGTTAAAACAGTAACCACAATCACCCATTGTAATCACAACTAATGAAAATCACAAATGAAATGCAAACTCAGAAAAAAAATAATAAATTAGAAACAAATGCTGACAAAAAAAAAAGACAGACAAAAAAACTTCAAAATGTGCCGGTACAATTTGAAGAAGTACTTGAAGAGTGGAAGATGGCAAGCATGTTATCCTTGTATAGTAGGCAGCAGGAGAAATTCAAGAACCTGTATACCTATACATCTAACAGTTGAAATGAAAGTTATATAGGGAGAATAACAAAGAAAAAGCTGTGTTCTCAAATGGCAGCATACTCCAGGTCAACAAGCAATATGTCTCTTGCTCTATAGTCTATACTATACCCCAACCACCTTTTTACAAAGCACTCGAAAATTTTCCAACCTATTCAGCCTTCTGCAGCAGGGTTTGCACCATTTCACTATCACAGATGTCTGGACAGAGGGAAGAATGTGGAAAAGATGCCAGTCCAGGAATACAGACTCAATAAGACAAATAGACAGAATGAAGACATATCCCTGACATGCAGCAGTAATAGAAGTGCGGCAGAGGGCTTTGTGAAAGTAGATCAGGAGCAGAAACCATAGGCATTGATCTATATGCTTACTTATACATAACTTGCTTGTATATGATTTTAATATATTTTACTTTGTCAGTATCACAGATGGTCCATGGTGTCCTTTTGATGTACATTTTGGTCCTTTCAGTGTAAACCTCTTCCATTGGTGTTGTTGGGCTTTGCCTCCTCCTTTATCATTCCTCCTGTGTGCATGTGCATACCTCTCAACTCTACAGATTTTTGCAGAATGGCCAGATTTTTGCTTCATATTTTTGATCTGTTTCTCATAAAATTGTGGGGTTTTGGCAAATCACTGGCAAATCATTGAGGATTGAATTCAGAAAATAATGACAGGCATTCGATATTCAGATTTCATATCCTTCAGAAAATTCATGGTAAAGCAAAACCTATATTTCTATCAACTTTCTAAGTTTGTAAGAGCAGTATTTAAAAATTGCCCCTATTTTTGGGCCTTTGTCCCCCCATTATTTATAGCTTTGTTCAGATTTATTGCTGTAAGAGATTGAGAGGTATGTGCATGTGTTCTCTGCCTTTATATGTTTTCCATTACAGGCATGCATGCATGTTTGGATATATGGGAGTACAGATGCTACAATGTGTTGGACATACCTTATATGCAGGGATTTATTCACTCTGTTTTGTATGGTATATCATTATATCACATGGCATGTATTATACAGAATGTGACATGTCTAGCCATATAATATAGTACAAGTACATGGGTTTGAGCACCAGCGTGAATATGTTTTTCATAGCTCCCCTTATTTTACCTCACAATGTTGCTCTAAACTTCACAAGATGTGTGTTTTGTAGCAAATATGTGAGGAATTAAGTTACTAAAAGCAAGAGTAATTACATTTGCAGACCTCATATTTTTTTCAGAAAATATATCAAACTAATGTGTTATAACAGCTTTTTAAGTGAATAAATACTTACGATTCAAACATTGTCCCTTGTTTGGGTCTTTGCAACGTGTTATTTTTTGCTTTCTCTGATTCTTGAGTAAAGAGATCAAGAGCTATGATGTTTCCTTTATATGGCTGGTTCCTTGTGTTGTTGCCCAAATTCAGATATCGCCATCTTTACATAAAGTGGTAGCTATCTGCTAATTATTACTCTTGCCTACGCATGGCCACATATTAAGATGAACAGGAACACAGATATGTTTTTGGCAGGTTTATCATGCATCCATGGAACTGAAATTAAACTGCTGGGATCAGATATTCCCCTAGATCATACAGTTAACATTTAGTCGTATGTTGACTTTGACATGCTATTGTGGTATCCCTAGGCATCCTTTTGTTGTTTTGTACACACAACATTTTTGTTTCCTACTACTGAATACACTAGAACACAGAGGTGATGTGATACCTTTCACTGGACCACAATGTAACCTCTTGAGTTTTTGGACTTAAATAAGACCTTCATTAAAAGGCAATAAGTTACCAGTGGCAGATATGGTACTTTATTTATTTTATTTATGTTGCAGTTTGACTACCACATGAGTAAGCTGGTCTACTGACCCTTTTCAGTCATGAACCTGGGTACAAAAGAACAAAATGAATCAAGGCAAAGTAACAGCAGTAGTAGTAACACAAGTTTCCATACAAAACATTAGAAATGTACTACAGCTTAGTTATAAGCAAACAACTTTCATATTTACAGTATAAACACAATATTTTGCAGGAAATAGTACAGTAATATAGTAAAGTAAGAGGAAAGATGCTGAAAGGCCATTTGAAAGATACAATGGTACTATAAAGGCTACAAAAAATAAGAATATTTGACCTACTGTGATGATTGAAAGTGGGTTTTTTTAATCATTATCACTGAAACAAGTGCATTTGGAACCCTGGTAAAGGTATTCCTTTAGAGCTTTTTGGAAGGATTCTAGGTTTTTATTCTTTGTGACTTCATTTGAGAGTTTGCTCCAGAGTCCAGGACCTAATCTAGAAAAGGTCTTTTCTCCAATTACCAGCTTAAATCTTCTGGACAGAGTGAGACAGTATCTTTGTCTTCTTCATGGGGAGTAGTTTTGTTCCTTTAGTTTTAGCTGTCTTCTTAGGGGTGGATAGTATTAGTGACCCACATTTAGTATGCTGTAAATTAGAGTGTCTATGATCAGTGCTGCTCTGCTTGTGATAGGGAGGCAGTGGATTTTTATTTTTTTGAAGAATGCTACAATAATGGGATTTAGGATCTGCCAGCAGAGCAAATATACATATTTTGGATTCAGCTGTCTGGAGCTTTGGGGTAGTTTGGTCAAAATGGAGAGTGAACAGATGTAGTGCATATTCCACTTTGAGAAGCAAAACATTTTTGACAATGGCTTTGCTTGCAGAGGAAGAGAGGATGAGAGATATCCAATAACATGGTTTTAGTTGCGTGAGTACCTTAGAGATGATAGTTTTTGTCTGAGTTATAAAATTGAGGAGGGCATAGAGTGTGAAACCTAGGTACTTTTGTTCTTTAACATGTGATATAACATTTTCTTTCATGTCAGTAAGTAGAGGTAGAGGTAAGGAATACAGTTTCTTTGGGGAGTTAATTAGAAATCAGACTGTAGCCAAGTACATCTGTATGAAAATGTGTACTCACGTGTCTAAATGTGATGAGGATAGCATATAATTTCCTTTACAATGCTTAAAACTTTCAGTTTAAAAAGAATAGTGTGAGACAACAATCTTAATATGCAGCTCAGAATAAGAGATTGACAGACATGCAGTGTGTACTTGTGTGTGTGTGTGTGTGTGTGTGTGTGTGTGTGTGTGTGTGTGTGTGTGTGTGTGTGTGTGTGTGCATGCGCATGCATGTGTGCATTTGTGTGTCAGCCTGAAAACTTATATCAGGGCTCATGTCTTTTTGTAAACGTGACAGTCCTTCCTGAAAGATACATTAGAGCTATAGTTAATTTTTGAAGAGGAAAAGAAGTTAACTCAGAATCAATTTAAGACATCTTAACCTGAAACTCAGTGTGAAAACAGATTACAATAAACATAAATGTGCTGGAAGATTAGTTGAATCCAGAAAAAGAAACAAAATGCCATTTATCATTATTTTTTAGCATGCAATTTATGTGAGATGGATGCTTCGTTAGACATATAATTACAATATTGTCAAAGTCATACACTGGGATTCATAAAGAATCCTGCTGTGAGTGCTAAGAGCTATGGCCAAAAGGAGTTGTTTCCTCAATCACAAGAAATGTGATTCAGAGACATATTAGCTGCAATGAGGAAAGAACACATTAACATCTAATTTGCATGTCTCTGAATCATGTGATTTTACTACCAGCTGTTAATCAGCACTTTCCTGCAGTAATCACCTCTAGCAGCCCATGCATCACATTGGCAGTGGTACATCCCCTCATTCAGTGCCCCATACACATAAACACATACACACCCACACACACACACACACACACACACACACACACACACACATGGGCGTACACACATACTCACATATAATTTCTCACTGGCATTATTTAATGTTCATCCTGGGTTTGTTCAGAAGACTTCAGCACAGTTAAATGTTTGTCAGCCAACCCCCCCCCCCCAACATTGACACACTTCTGTCCCTTTCTTCCAGATTTCAAAGAACACTCCTGGTTTTGCCTCATATACCTGCCCTTTCCCTTGTACTTCATGGACCATTATAGTCGGTCCATAATGCTAGGCATTATAGTTTCATGTTTCTTATTGCAAATAGTTCATAGTTCATAGTTTAGTACTAAGCTAACTGCCCTTGCAAGCCATTTTAAGCCTAGCCAATTATTCCTTGTGAGACTCAAACCCTGCACCTTGTGTTTGTAAGGCAAACACCTGAGCCATTAAGCCACCCTCCCAACTGTACATCAGGAGGCAAGACCATTCCCTTCATGGAATCCTCAGTTAGTGAAGAGGGCTAAAAATCTGCTTCCTGTACAAAGGATGCAGGGTTTGAAGCTTTTCCTCTTCAACATCATCATCAACTCCTTTTTACCATTTCCTACATGGGGTTGAGGTATTGTGCCACCAACTGTTGCCATCTCTGTTCACTGAATGCCACTCTCTTACCTTCTTTGATGATCATGCCTCATTGCTGCAGGTCTTCTCTCACACAATCTATCCACCTGTATGCTCTTGCCTTCTACCTGTCTGTCCCAAATCTTTTTAACTAGATTGTCTCCATTTCTGAACATGTGTCCCAACTACTGTAATCTGTTGTCTTTGACCTTTTTTGCAACTGGAGCTACTTTGGCTTCTGCTCTTATGTCCTCATTTCTTCATCTGTCCCACAGTGTGCATCCTACCACCCATCTCAAGCACCTCATCTCCATCACCTCTAGCTTCCTCGGCTGCTCTTCCTTTACTGCTCAGGTTTCTGCATAATACAGTGGTACTGGTTGTACCACTGTTTCGTACACATTACTTTTCAGCTTTGTTGGCATTCTTCTGTTATACATTACTGCTAACACTGTGCCAGTTGGTTGCAACCTCTCTGATTCTAGCTTTAACTGCCTCATTCAGTTTTACCTTCTCCTCAACTACCCATCCCAGATACTTGAAGTTGTTAATCTGTTCTACTACTCTTCCTTCTATTGCAATTCAAAGTTTCTTCTGATTTCCCCCATTTGCTGCCATTACAACTGTCTTATCTGTACTGTTTCAACCCATGTGACTTCAGTTTTGCATTCCATTCCCCTATCCTTTGCTGAAGTTCTTGTTCAGAGTCTGCCTGTAATGCCACCTTGTCTGCATACAACTTTGTTGATCTGTCCCCTCCAACCTGCTTGCCAATGTAATCTGTCACCAGTGTGAACAGCAGTGGTGTCACCAATGTGAACAGCAGTGGACTCAGAGCTGAAACCTGGTGCACATCCACTCCCACAGGCAGCCCCTGTGTAAGGCCAAACACTGTTAAGACCAAACACTGTTCTTACTTGAGTCATTGGGTCCTTGTACATAGCCTGCACTAATTCTACCAGTGTTTCTGGGAGTTTGATCTACAGCAGTACTGCCCAAATCAATGTTCTTGGGACCTTGCCATATGCTTTCTCCAAGTCTAGGAATACCCAGTAGGACTCTTTATAGGTTCATAGATTAGTTCATAGATTAGTACTAAGCTAACTGCTCTTAAGAGCCATTTAGCCAATTATCCCTTGTGAGACTCAAACCCTGAACCTTATGTTTGTAAGGCAAACACCTTAACCATTAGGCCACCCTCCCTTACTTACTCATCTCTAGCTTCTTTTTGAGCATCTGACTCAGTGCAAATGCCAGAACAGTTGTGCAGCATCCTGATCTGTATCTGAACTGCTCATCTCCCATCTCTGGGTATTTGTTTATCAATCACCCCCTCCAGAATTTTCAAGCAGTGTAATAGGAGTACAATACCTCTACACTACCCACAGTTGTGAATGTCCCCTTTGTTCTTGAACACTGGCACTAGTATGCTTACTGTCCAGTCATCATCTGCGATATTTCTTACTCTTTATACTGCTATGAGTACCCTCAGGAGTCATTTCTTCCCCATCTCACCCAATGTCTTTATGATATCTGCCGAGACCTCATCGGTGCTTGTTGCTTCCTTGACTTTATTTTCCTTAGTGTTTTTTTCTTACTTCTTCTATGGTGGGCTCCTCTTCTTCTCTCATTGTAGGCTTTGTCTGTGGCAATACAACTTCTGTGGGATTTTCTTCATTCAGAAGCTGCTGTAAGTACTCTTTCCATCTGCCTTTGATGTCCTCTGGATTGGTGAGCAGGTTGCTGCTAGCATTCCTTATGAAGGGTGTCTAACTATCTTCTTTGTCTTTCTGTCTTTGCCTTGCAATCTGATATAGTTTCTTTGTGCCATCCACTGTCACTTTCCAGAAGCTGTTAGAGTGTTTCTGATGCCTTGTTCTTTGCTTTTGTAACTCCTGTCTTAGCCTGTTTGTTAGTCAACCAGTATTCCTTTTTAACCTGGTCTGCTTTTTTATCTCCCACTTTTTGCGACACTGCTTCTTTGTTTTGATGACTTGCTGGACTTCTGCATTCCTCCACCAGCTTTCTTTATGTACCTTATTTCCATACCTGACTCGGCTACATATCTGGCTGATGCTGTTTTGAGAGCTGCCATTCTACTTCATCTCCACCTATTTCCTTTACTTCTTCTTGAAGTGATAGAGACCTGAGTAATTTCTTGAACTGTTGTGCTTTCTCTGGTGTAAACTTCCAGATCTTCAACCTGGTCTCTATTAACCTTAAAGTGTTCTCTGGCCACTACTTGCAGCTGATTGTGGCAATCAATAGTTTATTCTGAGGGTCGACTGTTTCATTCGGGATGACTGATTCTTCTCCAGTGCTTTCACTTACTAGAAGGAAGTTTACCTGAACTGCTTGTTGGCCACTCTTGTATGTGATCTTATGACTGTTTCCTTTGCTGAACAATGTGTTGGCCTCCATCTTGTCATTTGCCAGACAGACATCTAGAATGGTTTCTCTTTCTTTATTCCTGTTGCCCCACTCATGTAGATGCAGGCAGACTTCATATCCTGTTCTATCTGTCTGTCTCGATATGTGCATTTAGGTCACCTTTTATTCATACCAATTCATGTTATTCTGGTGTATAGAGTAGGTCCTCTAACTGCTGTCTGAATGCACTCTTTTCATTATTGGAACAACCTTGCTGTGAATTATGAATACTGCCCTATCATTGCATTGGAGTCTAATTGCCATGAGTCTGCCATACTTCTGAAGACATTCATCATTGTCTTCTGAAACCTCTCCTTCACCACAGTTTTCACAGGATTTCTAGCCTGTCCTCCTCCTGAGTAGTAGACACAGCCTCCACCTTACCATCATGTAATCCACTTCCTAGCTATGTCCTGGTGAGTGTAACAATTCTTAGTTCATGTTTGGCAGGTTGCTTGGTTTTACATACAGCTTTTGAGGTATCCCAGGTAACCCAAGCTGTGCAACAGAACACTGATCCAAGGCTGCTGGGATTTGTGACCCTGGGTCCCTGGTGTAGGTTGGAGTAGACCAGGTCCTCCACCCTATCACTGGCAAATGTCCATCCCTATGTGGTGACATTAGTCAACACAACTGAATCACCCAAAAACAAATTTTACAAAATGGTTAGTCTTTATGACTCTTCCCACAAGGCACCATTTAGAGCCTATGCTGTTGCCTCCAACTCCATTCTTGGGTGTGTTTTGACATGGAAACACTTAGGATGCTTTTAAGAAGTGGGAGGAACACCATAGAGACACAGGGAGAACATGCAAATTCCATACATGCATTGGCCGGAGGTCAGGCTTGAACCTTGTACCTTGTGCATGGGACCAAAGACATTAAACATTATGCCAATTGTTCTTGTATTTTTTAATGACTTAAAGTAGTTGAAACATTTACACCTTGCCATTTTGAATTTTAAAGCATTAATAAATAAAGGTCTCAGGTTAAGTTATTTCACCAAGAAGGATGTTAAGTTTAAAATTGATATCGAAGGTAGCTCTTTGGCTAAGTTCTATTGCTTGCCTAAAATTCACAAAAGTTTGAGTTCTCCCCCAGGTCGGCCCATAGTGGCAGCACAGAATTATTTTGTACATAATGTAGGGGTATTTTTACACTCCTATCTTCTTAAATATGTTATAAAATTGGAATCCTATATAAAGGATACTTTCCATTTCTTGGAAAAAGTGAAAGAAATTGTATGTGAGCAAGATTATTACTGGATAGTATTAGACATAAAAAAGAACATCCGTGGTGGTGCAGCGGTAGCATTGTTGCCTCACAGCAAGTGGTTCTCCTGTTCGATTCCTGGCTGGAGTGTGGGGAGTGCCTTCTGTGTGGAGTCTGCATGTCCTCCCCGCGGTTGGGTGGGCATTTGAAAGACATGCGTAAATGGGCATGCCTTAATTGAAAGTTGAATGTCGAGCTGGCAACTCGGCGTTCGTGAAAATCTACTGCCAATCATTAGTGGACCGGAGTTCCACTGTGGTGACTCCTAACCGGGAAAAGCTGAAAGACAAACAACGACATTAGACATAAAAAGTTTATAGAATAGCATTACACATATACTGAGTTTGGAAACCTTAGAATTTTTCTTAGGTGAAAGCCCTGTTGGTAATTATGTTATAGAGTTAGTTTATTATTGTTTGACTAACAATTTTTTTGAATTCAATCAATGTATTTATCAGCAGCGGCGGGGGAATGCCATGGGTGCGTCCTTTGCACTGATGTATGAAAATCTTGTGATGGGCCTTTTTGAGATTGAATTTCTTTATAAATTAAGTTTTTTAAAGGATTTCGTAGTTTTATATTGCAGATATATAGATGATTTGATTTTTTTATGTAAGGGGGCTTTAATGTAGCCTCTTTTTTGTTAATAGTTTAAATGTCAATTGTTTTGAGTTAGAATTTGATGGTTTACAAATGGGCAAATTAGTCACCTATTTAGATGCTAAATTGGAGATAGTGGGTAATGTTATAGCAACTAGCATTCATAGGAAATCTACCAATGAAATATGTATTTTAGATAGCAATAATTGTTACTCTCTCCATGTATTACAGGCTTTACCTTATAATGAACTATTTAGAGTTAGTAGGGTATGTAGTGATGCTAGTGTATTGGAGAATGAAATTTTTAATACGTGTATTGCCTTCAGACAAAGGGGGTATGATGAAATATTAATTATTGAATCCTTAAAAAAACTGCTAGATTATTATTCTGGGACAGTTAATAGAAGTGAAAACACCAGACTTCGTGTAGAAAAAAATTAGTTGGAATTCAAATATAAATGTATATAATGGGAATAGAAGGGTATATTTTGTAACTACCTTTAATATCTTTAGTCAGGAAATAGTAGATATTGTTAGATATTATTGGCCATTCCTTATTGGCAATAGGGATGGTATAAAGAACCTATATAGGGTTCTGCTCATCTCTTATAAGAGAAGTAGGAATATTAAATACATGGTAGTACATAATTCATTCATGCTTCCTGGTGATAAATTGACTATACAACCCAGTAGATGTGGAACGTCTCCTTGTGGAAAATGTTCAGTATGTTCTAATATATTTAGATCCTTTGATAGTATTAATAAAATAAGATTTTGTCCCACATCCTTGTATACGTGCACCACTAAAGGAGTGGTGTATGCCCTTTCATGCCCTTGTGGCTTGTTTTATATAGGGGAAACAAAAATAATTTTTAAATTAAAGGCGTCAAGAGCATGTCAGGGATATTAAGAATAATAATCTTGTAAATCCTGTTGCCTTGCATTTTAATTTGACACATAATAGTAATTTTTCTGTCTTAAAAGCATGTATTTTGGAACAGGTTTTATCTAGGAATGATACTGTGTTAAAGAAGCTGTATAAAGAGACATTGCTTATTATTAAGTATAACACTTTATTTCCAGATGGAGTGAATAACGAGTGTAACTGGAGAGTTTTCCTATAAAGGACCTGATAGGTTAATTGTTTAATTATTTATTTGTGTTTCATTTTGTATGTTATATATACCAGAGCTGTTTTTGCCATGAATTATTAACTCCTGGAAGGCTTTCTTGCCGAGGCGCCAGAGGGATTTTATTAAAGCTTTGATTATCTTTCTTGCCGTTGCAGCTTTTTTTCACTGGCCTGGTGGTATTTGTATAGCAAGTGTTCTTTTAGTGTTTTTTTTAGTTCAAACATTCTGTCTGTTGTCAAATTTTAGCAAAGATGATTAAACTGCTGCTTTCTATGCCAAGGGTACAGCGCTCAAAGTGGAAGAAGGCAGTGGGGGGGGGGGGAGTTAAACATATTCTCTAATCCCCTATTTGAATCAGCTATTTTTCAGGTGGTGAGCTTTTGCATAGAAGTGCCTGCATAAATTATCTGTAACTTCAAATATTCTTTCTGGTAAAATCTTGGGTATGAGTTTGAACTGCTGGCATTGCAATCATCCCCAATCTGATCCTACTTGAGAATATATTTTTTTTGGAGTTGACCCAGAATAGTCCAGTTTTGGCCTTTGTTTTAGAAAAAAATTGAACGGATACAACATATAGCATCAACAAAAAGAAGGCATCTAGTAGTTCATTGAGTGTTTCCTGATTTACTGGTTCTGTCATCAGTTTTATACATCTTAATTCTTGCCGCTAAAAATATTATTACAAGATACTGGAAATTCATCAATCCACGTCAAATCAAGGAATGCAGGTAAACTGTGAATGACATCTACATAACAGAGAAGCTCATAGTTAATATAAAGAATAAGCTAGATATATTTCTTAATAAATTGGAATGTTGTCTGGATTCCATGCATTCCTCGCTGGCTATTAGACATTATACTGGAGAAAGATGTAATATATTGCAATGGGAACTAATTAGAGAGAGAGAGAGAGATCTATTTAATAAATTCTGTTTATACCTGTATTTTTACTTTTTCCCCTTGCCATCTCTATCCTATTCTGTCTAAATCATTTCAGTGAGCTAAATATGTACATACTAGTAGCTATCCAGATGTAAATGTCTCTGTGAAATAAAATTCTAATTATAGCTCATTCTTCTAAGTGCATAAGATATTTATTTAGTAGGCCTTACTTCAATATAGCTTTGTTTTAACTCCTTTTATTTCTAGATATTGCTTTAGGTATACTGTACTATATGTTATCATTGCTCCTTTTTATTAACAAGTTACTCCCTATCACTCTTATCTCAATACTGATATCTCTAGAAATTTTATAATTTTAATTGTCAAACACAATGCTTAAGTTTGTGTAATACTTTTATAATTTCTATTACTGGTATTACAAAACATCTGATATAGCTCATATAAATTATTTTTTTCTGTTTTATTCTTTTATATCCTTATACTGTTTAAGAATATATTGTTAAACTACTAATATTGTTAGCTATGTTCTTTGTAATTTATATCCCTAGACTGTTTAAAAATATATTGTTAAAGTATTAATAGTGTTGGCTATGTTCTCTGCAATTTTAACAGAGCTGAAATTATATTAGGTATAGACATCAAGTTATTTTCTGATGTTTGAACAGAAAGAGGTTCGTAATATATTTGATTATATGTTCACCACTGCAAATCAGAATGTTTATATTTGGTATTTAAATAAAAAATATATACAAAAAAACAGAGTATCCCTGATGTCTTGTGTTCCCCCTGCTGATACATCTTTTGTGCTGCATAACTGATAAAGTGCATATCTGGTGTCTAGTATTTATGTTTTGTTTTTGACCATCAGGTTGCCTCCGTTGTACGGAAGGCGATCTACACAGCCCACCTCATAAATAAGGGTATTTCATCCAGAAACAAGGAGGTCATAACATCCCTGTACTCCTCCCTTATCAGATCCATTTTCGAGTAGAATGCCCCCTTCAGCATGTACCTTGCCAAGCACATGCATTCTATAAATCTATTTTTATGTTTCGTATGCAATTGCATAAACAAAGCTTTTGATTTCTTCTCTATGTGAATTTATGGTTATCATGTATGCAGTTTTGCTTTGTGTGTGTGTGTGTGTGTGTGTGTGTGTGTGTGTGTGTGTGTGTGTGTGTGTGTGTGTGTGTTGTGTGTGTGATTGTGAGGTTGATCAGTATTATCAAGGCTGACAAATGTATACATTTATATATTTTAATATCAATTGTTTTAAAAGAGTAGAATACTGGTATGTATTTGATTAGATATATTTACGATTATGAGATTTGGCGTAATGCAACTTTAACATCACAATTGTTGAAATAATTATTCAATTATTCAATGAATTAATCTGTTAATAGTGTATATAAGTATTTTATGTTTGAACTACGGTTGTTCTGAGGAAGCTTTGTATTTGACAAAGGGAAATCGCGCTCAACGTTTATTTTATTCTGTTCTGTGGGCCGTTATTGCCTGGATCGTTTGTTGGAATAAAAAAGTGTTTTTACAGATTTGGCTGGTTCATTGGTACATTCCACCTTGGTTTGATCTTTATTTTCTGGTGATACTGTTCTTTTTTCGATTTTTTTGGTACATAGAAGGATTTCCTGACCACTGTGGTGATGTGATTATCAAAGGAGAGACTACTGCCCACCTGTGTCCCAAGGTCTGTTATCACATTTTCAGCATTAAGTAGACGACCAGCTATGTGGTAGTTCATGGGTACAGAGTTTTTACCAAAGGGGGTGACAATACACTTTTTGGCAATGAGCTTCAGGCCATGGCTTTGACACCAGGCATCTGTCTTAGTGAGGCCCTTTTGTAGGATGTCCACATCATTAGGAGTTTCGATTATGGCTCCTAGTTTGCAGTCATCTGCAAACTTTGTTAGCCAAAGACCTTCTGTGTTAGCCTGTCCTTCAGAGAAGTAGATACCAAACAGGAGAGGACCCAGGACTGAACCCTGTGGTACTCCATTTGTCACTGGTCTGAAGTCGGATTTGGAGTCTGCTACTTTCACCGTGTGGGTTCTGTGTGTGAGCCAGTTGGCAACCCATCTTGTGACATAGGGATTTATACCTAGTTTAGTGAGCTTATCTATAATTCCAGAGTGGGGGATGGTGTCAAAAGCCTTGGCGAGATCTAGCTAAGCTGTGTGAACCACCTTACCCTCATCTATGGCTTTGGTGACTGCTTCAAAGAAATCAAGTCAGGTTTAGGAGACATGATCTGCCTTTTACAAATTCA
Source organism: Protopterus annectens (assembly GCF_019279795.1). Lineage (NCBI taxonomy): Eukaryota > Metazoa > Chordata > Ceratodontiformes > Protopteridae > Protopterus > Protopterus annectens. Next base: position 1,343,154,387 of record NC_056732.1, read on the forward strand.
AAACTGGGTAGAGTCCAGAGTTTGGAGATTACCAATGTCTTTGTTTATGAGTTCCATGATGATACTTTCCATGGTCTTGCAGACCAGGCTCATCAGGCTCATGGGGTGGTAGTTCCCAAGCATCGTCGTGGCTCCCCCTTTGTGGAGTGGGATAACCATCATGGTGTGCCATTCAGTGGGCACAAAGCCTGAGGTGAGGCTATGATTGAACATGGTACTTAGGTAGCATGCCAGTTCATTCTGTAGTTCATGTAGAATGCAGCCTGGGATATTGTCAGGTCTCATGGATGCTGTGCTCTTGGCTTTGGAGAGTGTGCTTTTTACCTGTGCAGCCATGATTACAGGAACTTTGCATTCTTTCGGTATAGAGATGGGCCCTCTAGGGGGTGAGAGGGGGGTAAAGTTAGCACTGAACCTATCTGCCAGGATGTTGACAATATCATTTGGTTCTGTATATTTAGTGCCATTGTGCTGTAACTCAGAGCAGATCTGAGTGTTGCCATTGAGATTCTTGACATAGCTTTAGAATGCTTTGTGGTTGTCTTTAGAGTCAGTGGCAATTTTGTTTTCGTAACTAGCTTTGGAGGATTTTATGAGGGATCTCAGCTTCTTACTGAGGTTGACCAGGGAGTTCCTCCAGTCATGGGATTTTACTCTTTTTGCAACAGTTTCTTTCTTCTGTTGTAGAGTTTGTTTATGGCAGAGGACCACCAGATTGGCTTCCTTTTTTTGGAGGATAGCATCTTGGTTCTATTAGGGATAGCATGATCCATGCACTCGTGTAAGTGCTTATATAGTGGATTTGTGTAGGATTCAGCAGTCGTACCTCTATTGTCCATCTGCATGGGTGTCATGAAGTTTGTCACTTCTGTCTTAAGAAGTGTGAAGTTGGCTTTGGAGACATTTTTTTATGGTGGTTTCCCTAATTGGGGGTGGGAGCTGGATGTGGATGTCTACGGTGATTAGCTTGTGGTCGGATCTGACCAATGAGGAATTGACCTCTGGCATGGAACACCAGTTCCCCATGTTGGTAATGACCAGGTCTAGGATATTGCTGCCCCTGGTGGGGGTGTGAATAAGTTAATTCAAGGCACTGAAATTTATGAATCCCAGAAAACATTGAGCAAAAGAGTTGGTACATGAGTAGTTTTCCCAGTTAATGGTGGGGTAGTTGAAATCACCCATTATTAGGGTGTTGGGTTGTACCCTAATACTTTCCAGTGTATCAAGAAATGAGGAGTGGGAATCCTGGGGCATGGTGGAGGGTCTGTAGCAAGCTACAATTTGGATTGCATTCTTGCCCAGAGTTAGTTGCACTTGGATAATCTTGGATGCATTATGCTGTGCAACTAGCCTGGAGGTGTGGATATCCTTAATGAATATGGACATACCTCCACCTTTAGTGCTTCATTCCGGGTTAGGTGGCCGAAAGGTGTGGTATGAATTATAGCCTGATAATGCAGGGTTGCTCTCTGGAGCTTTGAACCAGGTCTCTGTCACTGCACAGATTTTGATGTTCTCCATTTTAAGGAGTTCCTCAAGTGAGTGCATTTTGAGGTTTAGACTTCTAGCATTGAGTAGCATTACCCTCAGATTTTGCTTGCTTGTACCTGTTACGGTGGTGAATTTGTCATTTGAACCTTGCCTAAAAAAGGCACTATAGGGGTGGCAAGAGCCTTAGCCAGTATCCGGAATCCCAAGAGCGACAGGTGCAGGCCATCTCTGGCAAAGCATCACGGTCTGTCAATCATGTTCTCCCAGGCAGACAAATACTGGATCCCCTTAGAATGACACCAGAAGCTTAGCCAATTATTGAAGTCAATCATTTTGTCCTTGTACTGTGGTATCATTCTGGGTGATGGCAAGATGCTACTCAGGGCTAGGGTCATACCTGCCTTGGCTACAAGATCGGAGAGCTCCTCCATGTCTCTTTTCATGTAGTCCAGGGAGGTACATCTCAGGTCATTCACACCAACATGGACAATGACAGAGTCATATTTGTACTTGTTGTGGAGTGACCTGAGTGTGTGCGTTATGTGGCGGATCCTGGCACCTGACAGGCAGCTGAGAGTAACTTTCTCCTTGTTTAGCCTGGTGAGTGGAACATCAGTATGCCTGAATATAGAGTCACCTATGACTAGAGTGTTGGGTACGTTGTTATGCCTTATGGGCTGTGGTTGAGTGGCACACGGAGTTTGTGGGCTATGTGTCATTTGGGTTGTGTTGGGAGGTGGAGTTTGCTTGTGTTTCTGCTTTGTAGGTCCCTGATGCTTGGGCAGGTTTTTATTGAGAGCCTCTGCAAATGTAGGTGTGTGTTTTGTGTTTCTATGTGTGTGTTTTGGTGGTGTAGGTTTTGAGGGACTATGTGATGAGTGTGGTGTGGTGCAAGTGTTTACCTTCTCCTCTTGACTGTCTAGTCCAGTCTTGGGTGAAGAGAGCTTTGCTTCCAGTTTGACTATATAAGTGCATCTCTCACAGGTTGTAGTGTTGGGTGGTAGGAGGAGAGGGTTGTCTGTGTACATGAGGCAATTGCTGCATTGCCTCAAGATGCCCAGATTCATCAGGTAGACAGAAGAAATCACCGGGAGCTGACCCTTATACATGCCTGGATAGGTGCTTATTTATTAAGTACCAAAAACTGCTTTCCTCTAGACAAGTGAGGAAAGTTGAGTGTTGTAGTAATTTGCAGCTTATTTAGTGCTTACAATAAGTTCTGAACAAGTGCTGAGTTCAAAGAAACAGATTTGAGTGCTGAAACTAGAAAACTGGCTAGTTCTAAGAAACAAAATTAAGCTAGAAGGCTTCCCTCCAACACAGAAAGGCTTGGGGGCTCAGAAGCCTACAAACCATCTAGCCACTTACAGGAAAGGCAGGAAACAAGCTTAAGATTTTTTTTCTTTCCCAGATGCTCTCTTTGTACACAGTAGGAGTGCCTGAAATCAGAATATGATCTCACTGTGCTCAGTTGAGTGAGCAAATGAGATGGGCCCAGAAGGAGTATCCAAACACAAATTTACAAGAGAGGCGGGCAGTTTCAAAGCCATCAAGATTAACAACAAAACAAAAACAGGGAGGGCGGGTGAGGAACTAACTGAAAAACAGAGTCAAAACTTCCAGTTCAGTTAATATTCAATGCAACACAAATAAATTAATTAAAATGCTGTATTATTTGAAAAAAGTGCAGATAAAAGGTACTTAAATTCTCTTATACATCCAGTTGAATACAGCTAGATCTTAGCCAGCCAAAGCTGAGGTTTTAAGCAGAAAATATTCCAAAATGTACCACTTAAATAGGCAGTGACAGGATATCAACGAAAGAGACTACCCCTGCCTGCAATTACTAACAGGCAATAAAAATCTAGCAAGCACTAACTGAAAAAACAGAGTCAAAACTTCCAGTTCAGTTAATATTCAATGCAACACAAATAAATCAATTAAAATGCTGTATTATTTGAAAAAAGTGCAGATAAAAGGTACTTAAATTCTCTTATACGTCCAGTTGAATATAACTAGATCTTAGCCGGCCAAAGCTGAGATTTTAAGCAGAAAATATTCCAAAATGTACCACTTAAATAGGCAGTGACAGGATATCAATGAATGAGACTACCCCCGCCTGCAGTTACTAACAGGCAATAAAAATCAAGCAAGCACTAACTGAAAAAACAGAGTCAAAACTCCCAGTTCAGTTAATATTCAATGCAACACAAATAAATCAATTAAAATGCTATATTATTTGAAAAACGTGCAGATAAAAGGTACTTAAATTCTCTTATACATTAGGTTTGACTGTAAATGTAATACCGGCTTTTAAAAGTCGGTATTTGTTTAAGAGGGATTGGCATTGGCTGGTCCAGGCAGGCAGACTTCTCAACTATCTATATTTTTGCAGCTGTCCAGATTCTTGCCTCATTAAAAAAAAAAAAAAGAAAGAAAGAAATAGTTTTTCTTCTACTTTAAACTGCAGCAAATAGTTTTCCAGCAACAGCTGCTACAGTTTAGATCACACAAAGAGTGCTGGTGCTGTTGTGCAGAGGTTTGACTGTAAATGTAATACTACATTAAAGAGCGATCGGGATTGGCTGGTCTGGGGCTATGCAGACTTCTTAGCTATGCACAATTTTGCAGAATGTCTAGATTCTTGCCTCATTAACAAAAAGAAAAAAAAATAGTTTTGCTTTTACTTTTAAACTGCAGCAAACTGTTTTCTAGCAACAGTTGCTACAGTTAAGATCACGCATAGAGCGCTGGTGCAGAGGTTTGTAAATGCAATACCAGCTTTTAAAAGCCGGTATTACGTTAAAGAGGGATTGGCTGGTCCGGGGTAGGCAGGCTTCTCAACTATCCAGATTTTTGCCTCATATTTTTGGTCTGTTCCTCATACGTTTTATATTTTTATGGCAAATCACTTAGGACTGAAGCCACTAAATAATAACATATTTGCATTTCAGACTTCATATCCTTCAGAAAAAAAAATACATGCAATCACATATCTTGTTATTCTAACTACTTTCTTAGCTTATAAGAGCAATATTTAAAATCTTTCCCTATACTTGGGCCATTGTTTCCCCCCATTACTGTAGCCTTTGTCCACAATTCTTGTGCTAAGAGGTTATGGGGTATGCTGTTGCTGCTCTTGCCTTATCAGTGTGCATTTTTACCACTGCCCTTGTACAGTATTCTACTAAGATGTAGGAACTAGAGAGATGTCTTGCAGTTTACACAGGGAAAACAAAACTACAATGGGAATAGTGGGGAATAGGATATAAAGTGATAAATGGGCAGGGACTTACAGTGATCTCACAAAATGGGAAGATTTTAACAAGGTGAGGTCACAAAACAGGGAGGAGATTAGCTAAGTAGGTGGCAGTGTTTTTAGCTTCGGTCCGAGGCAGAAGTGTTATTTTAGAAATGAGATAGTGCCCCTTTAACATCCAAAAATGTTTTTCTCAGGCATGTAACTGCACTCTCAGTGATGCAAACTGCTTGCAGCCTGCAGCTATAAACTTGTCATTCTTTACTAGCCTAATGGGACTAATCTAGTTAACAAAGGAAGGATAGCTTAAGTAAATAAATAAATACATGCTTTTGATCTCATATTTGTTTTAAATAAGCAATTTCTGATGGTAGACAGCATGAAGAAAGCTATACCTACTAATTAAGAAGCCAGGAGAAATGCATAAGGCAGGTAGGGAAGAAAACGACAGAAGATGAAAAAGAATGCTATGAGTTATAAAGGGGAGATATTGAAAGACTCCTCTATATATTATTCTAGTTAGAGAAATGTTGGGAGGGCTGAAGTAGGATGTGCTGCAAATTACAAGCACTGCAAGAAACCTAGGAAACTAGAAGAGTTTTTAGATCACAGGAGTCGTGAGTCAAAGATAGGTAGATTAGGATAGATTAGGATGAGGCAGACTGTTATACAGGTGACTGGAAAGAGTATTTGGTAAGGTCCAGTCAGGACAATGTCTGGAAGTAAATGGAATGTTAAGATTCCTGTTACTTTTTCTGGTACCTCATTAGCATAATCGGCAAACCAACCTTGAATGCCTTTCTAAAATCAGCTTGTCTGTTTCTTTTGCAAAGTTTTCACTATTCTTCCTTATTTTTTTTACTTTTTAGACTGACTCAGTCAATAAAAAGCATTATTTTAAAAAAACAAAAAAACTACTTTTTTTATTTTTATTTAACATAATGTCAAATTCTAGCTGGTACATACCTTTGCAGGATAGTGGTACTGAACACATGAACACACAACCTTGTTATAATGTTAAAATAATGAATATCACGACCTTGTCTAGTTCCCCACTCAAGAAGGAATGAATAGGAGAAATAATGGGCAAATAGCAGGATGAACTGCATGCACCACTACTTAACAATAAAGAAGCTCAACTGGCTAGAACTACCTAATGACCTTAAATTGACTCAACTTCAAATTGCCAACAAAATAATACACAAACCACACATGTCCTTTAATACAAAGCATTCTCAAGGACTACTCCCCACCACATTGCCTCCGCTCAGGTAATCAGAGCCTACTAATAACTTTCAAATCCCATCAGTAGACAGCAGAACTCACTGCCTATCCCACTAAAACAGGACAGCTGTGCAAATAGCTTTAAGCACAACCTAAAGTAGCTCCTAAACTGCTCCTGGCGCTGTTCTTGTTCACATTCTGATTATCTCTGTTCGATCTCTAGACTATCATCATCTCCTAATTCTCCAGCTCTCCTTTTTTAGCCTGTAAATAATGTAAATAAATCCTGTCTACATTTATAACTATATACTGCTTTTCATCAGTTCTTTGTAAATGAAATTTGTATACTGCTGTTTATGTAAATACAACTTATTATCGTATAGCACTCATATAGAAATCAGATTTTGTTAACCTCTGTCTTGATTGTATTACCCATTGCATGATTCTAAAACTGCATTTCTACTGTTAAGAAATTGAAATTCTTTTTTCTCTGCAAAATTTTTGTAATTTTTGTAACTTTAATGGAGCTTTTCTCCCTGAGTCTCTGCTAAAATGGGCCTGAGTGTCCAGTCAGACCATCCCAGCAAACAAAAGGCAATAAATAAGTAAACAACTAAATAATAACATTAACACTTTATCTGCATGTCTATCACTACACTACAAGCCAGCAATATTTTATGTGCTGTTAACATTCTGAAGTCAGCGTTTTGAGATAATTTCAAAATAATTATATAATCATGAATTTTCTTTTCTTTTTTTTCTTTTGAACTCTTTGACCTTACTACCTGGTGATCATAAAACTCTATTTTAACTGTACAAATGGTTCTTCATACAAGGGTGTGAAATAAGTTGCAGGGATCACGTTTAGGCAGGTAGTTTGACTTTTTGCAGTCCTAACCCTACTGCACATGCCCAGTAACACATCAAGGGTTTAATGTACATTGGGCATCAGAGAAAAAAAGGTCATTTTCTTCCACAAGTGCTGTAACCCTTCAGGACAATCCTAGCTCCTTGAAACCAGTGCTCTCATGTGGTGTCCCATCCCCACTGGGGATTCAGCTGCTGCAGCATGCATCCTGTGCATGTGTTCTCACACTTTCCCTCTAAGGAGGGGCAAAATAGCCAATCTGTTTCTCTCTTCTCACCCATGCTAAATGGTCTGCTCAGAGCTGAACAGAATGCAGACAAAGAGCATAGAAATCAAATATAGGTCTGCACAATGAGATGTTTTAATAGCCTGCTACTGCATCTGCTTAGTCTGACTATCAACAAATGTTTGCTTAAAAAAGGCAGTATGAAATCAAAAATAGTTTATAGAACAATGGAGTGCTTGGGTAGCCTGGATACTTGCACTTGTTATGAATCTATATTTCTGAATAATAAAAATTATTTAGAAAAATGATAGGAATATAGGATAACTCCATTTGCAATACTGGACGTATTATTATTCCTTCAGTATAAGAGTTGTTGACATAACCACAGTCATATTTTATGCAAGTTTTGCTGTTCACAGTAAAAAATCAAGAATATTTTATTGTGCTATAAACATTGGCTTGCCCATAAAAATAGTTGCAATATTCATTATATGAACTTAAAACTGAAACTGGCATTAGGTTAAACAGGAAAAAATAAATGATTGCTGATGCAGTCATTTTCCCAAAATATGCTAAAGAATTTACATTCTACTTTAAAAAAACTTAGTTCTTTAATACATAAATGGATTTATTGAGTAGGTGTTTTGGTAGCGTCAAAATAGACGTAAAGAAACCGGATGACACTTCATGTTATGTTAAGTGCATTTTTTTGCATGAATTCCCATAAGACACTGCATCTCAGTATTAGCATTTTTTTTTCTAAATGTAATGTTAACGAGGTGTAACTCTTGTAAATTATGAACCGCGTCATGTAATGATACCAATTAGATAATCCCTCAGGGAAGGTGCAATCAATGAACATAAAATAGTGTGTAGGTAGATTAAAGGACAAAAGTGAACTCATGTTCATACATTAGAGTTATGTCAGCCTCTTATGTTAAAATAAGTAATCCTTACTTAACTGCTAAATGAACTGATGACGGTAATGAATACTGTGAGATCCTTCTTTCTCTTTCTGATTTAAAGATGTTTTGTGTAGGATTTGATATGCTTGAAAGTTAGGCTAAATTTCAACTAGCTCAAGTACTTTAGTGCAGAGTGTGCAATCACTTTTTATGTCTTATTTCAGTATGTGACAAAAATTTGCATGGAGATGGTATGCAATCAAATTGTAATAGAACTGTTTTAGTATAATTGATGACTGTTGTCTCATTAAATTAACTTTAGATAACGTCCCTCTGAGATAAGTGAGGGCAATCCTACAGTGGAAGTTATGGCAGTAGCATGTACTGTACCTGCCTTTTTGCCACTGTCAACAACATGATATCTGACAGAAGGATTTCACTTACCTTTTCAATTAAATAATGGCCAGTCTGTCAGAAGTGGAACATAAAGCAAACATCTGTCAAGCTACTTGTCTTTAGGAGTGAAAAAGCACAGGTCTGATTGCATATTAAAATAATAATGAGACAGTACATGCTCATCTAGATAGATAATTTGTGATCAAAGCTGGAAAGTGGACAAATGGGGCCCTATATAGGGTAATAAATCAGACCCCTGTTAGTCATACCAATATCCTGTTACTAGGTTGTCTCTCCACAATTACTGTAAGCATTGCTTAAACCTGATGGTGTACATACTATTTTCTTTACTTTTATAATTATTACAGAGATTTGAATTTCAGTTAAAACTTTTATTTCAAATTTTACAGAAAAAAACACTGACATCAATTGTCTTAACAAAACAAAACAAAACACTCTCACATTGAAAACAGAATAAATATAAGACTGGTATATCTCTCTTCCCTTGAAACTCACATTTAGTGAAAATGCATCTGGAAACCCATTAAATGTGCTGGGATTTATACTCACATAGCATATTGCGATGTAATAATTAACATCTATGTGAAGGGTATATGAACTGAAAAGGCACAAGTATAACACATTTTCTAATAGCCTGGGATAGCCCACTGGGCACAAGTATCCTTTTCAGAAGTAAACCAAGAGTGCAGTCTGGTGAATTAACTTGGCAGAGTCAGATATAAGACAATTGAAGGCTGCGGAAATCAACCCATGTACTACAGGAAGCAGTTCTTTAACAGCTGGTAGTTTACTCATCTGCATTAAGTGCAAGACAAACTGCTGCAGACCAAACACAATATATTTCACACCTGTGTGCTTGCAAAAAACAAGCTAAATTAAAAATGTTTTCATAGTTTAAATAGTAACATTAATTTCATGGACTTCATGATGTTCAATTTGTTCACAGCTAAATAATAAACATATTGTCAACATTCAACAGAATGAGAAAACCAAGGATTACATCCAGAGACCATGGCTCCTATGATGATACTCCTGTTTACTACAATTAATTTCCTTCATTTACACCATAACTAATTTGGTTCATAGGTAACTACTAGGCTTACAGTGCAGGGGGCCATTGAGGAGCCTAGCCCAAATTAATAGTTGCCCCAAAACACTGTTTGGTTAAGTGAGTTGCTCAAGAACAAGGCATATACTGTATATGTGAGGCAAAATCAGGGATGTTCTGCAAAAATGGATACAAATAAAAGCAGACAACTCTAACTCACTTAAACACTTAACAGAACTACAGGTTTTGCATTAACATGTATTTTGTGAGCCAAGAAACATGAAACTCTAATGACTGGCATTGGTTGTACTGAGTTATTTGATGATCTGGCAATTGAAATAAAGCTCTTGCCTCCTGTTCTTAAGGTACAGGGTTTGAGTATAACAAGTCACTTAACCAAATGGGGCATTGCACACATACACGATGTTCAGAGTCTGTTTAACTGCAAAAATGATTTGGTTGCCTTCATAATGCTGAAAAACAAAAAAACAAAACCTTCATCTCCAGTTCAGTATAAACAGTCTGCTCTACTCATATCACAAGCCGATTCCTGGAAGTCTTTCATTTGCTTTATGTACCAGCTCCAGTTTGTTTTTCATTGGCTGATGCTTTGAGCCAATAAGCCATGAGACAGGAGCTAGTATTCATAACAAGATATTGTCTTCTTTAAGGGCTGGACACTGGACAAGAGCAGGGGAATTGAGCTGTACTCTTTTAATGATAAATGTTAAACTCTTCTTTTTTTTTTTAATTAATATTTTATGGCCAGGCTCCCAAGTCAGCACTGGGTCCTAGGCAGCTGCCTAGGTTTCCTTGTTCTAGATCTGACCCTGTTTGTATTAAACATTGTACAGTGGTCATTCAGAAATGTGCAGAAGTGGGACTTCAGTTTATCTGTGCAAACCTCAACCTATCTCTACTATCGTTAAACTTCAGTTGCAGACTATTACAAACATTCATGAAAGTATTTCTATTATAGATGCCTAAAATAATCCTTAAGGATAACAAATATGTTCCAGATACCATTGAAAGTCATTTCAAGACAACACTAATTTGAAATTCGAGCTTCATACATTTGTATACATGTGTGTAAGTATAACAATGAATAAGTAGAAGAAATGAGAAAGCAAACAGTGTAGCAAACTGAAAGAAGCATATAACTGAGCAAATGTTTCTTTTATGAGCTCATACATCTCATGACAAAAATTGGTTTCTTTTCTTAACACCGTCAAAAGGCAAAAATCAGAAGACAGAAATAGATACACTTGTAGTTGATGTTTTACAAGCAAAGTGTGATATTACCAATACAGCAAGGAACTTCCTAACAGAAACTAACAAAAGCAGAAAGAATGCAGTGAAGGGGACACTGAAGTCAGCAACAAATATTCTTTAGAAAGGCGTTGGCATAATAGTTAAGGTTTTTACCTTAGAGATGCAAGGTGCAGGGTTTAATTCTGACCTCTGGCTAATGGCTAGGCTTGTAACAGTGTACAGACTGATAGCCCCCCCCCCCTTGGCTAATGGCCTCTCTGGGGTGAGAAGTGACCAAGAAGGGCTACTATTTATTCCTAAGTTCCTTGGCATAAACCTGTTAACATGCTTTAGGATTTGGCATCCATTGAGCATCAGTGAGGATTTAGGCATAAACCTGTTAACATGCTTTAAGATTTAGCATCCACTGAGCATCAGTGAGGATTATGTCCCTCACTTCAGAAGGTAATGTAACCTCTCGGGACCCATGCCCCCCACAGAAGTCAGAACTCTTATATTGTTTCTGGTCCCCAATGAGGATTGTCATCGTTCTCCGTCACACCAGCTCCAAAAGCCTGAGTTGCTAATCAAACTGGGTTGGCTAGATTAGCAGTCAGAGCTTTTATTCCTGTATAGCAATTAAGCTGGCCATTAGATATTAATTAGATCTGGCATACAGATATGAAAGCAGATTATGATAATCACTAATTTTATATGTTTTTTTCTCTGGTTTTCAGGGTCAGATGTACAGATCTAGTTGACAGGTTAAGTTAATACTGGTGTATGAGAAAATGCATTTCCATAATAATTTGCTTTGTTTTTTTTTAATCTTTAAGGACATGAAGTTGAAAAAGTATCATTATATGAATGTTTGTATCAAAGACTGCTAAGTTTCATTTACAATACACATGCTCAGCTTTCTCTGTATTTATTGTGCACAGTGTATATGTTCCCTGGAACACTATTACCATTGTATACAGTGGCATAGCTAGAGTGGGGTGAAAGGGGCAACTGTCCTGGGTACAAAGTGTTGGGGGACTTGATCAGCCATTCTGGATCTCTCTTAAAAGCTGGTATTGCATTTGTGGTCAAACCTGGGCACTGTAGCACTTCATGTGTGCTTTCTACTGTAGCAGCCTGCATGCTACATTGTACCAAGTAGTTTGCTACAGTTTAAAGTAAATAAAAAAAGAAAATTTATTTTATTTTTCAACTAAAACCTGAACACTGTAGCGCTCCATGCAGGCAGGGTATAAACTTTAGCAACTGTTTGCAACATTTCTAGCAAGCCGTGTGCTACAAGAAAACTTTTTTTCCAATAAAATGTATAGAAGGAGGGTCAGAGCAGGGCTCAGAAATGGGCCCTGAATGGCTGAGGTAGCAGGGGGAGGGCAGGTACATCATGCATCTGGTCACCTGGTAAGTGTGCCAGTAGAAGGAATGGCTGTTTTTTTTTTTTTTTGCTCTTCAAAGGGTACTAGTTTGTTGAACTGACACTGGGAACTAACTGAGACAGCTACTCTTCTGACTGTATATGATAGCATTATGCCATTCAGAATAAGTGCTGAAATTTAAGACAATCGTCAGGTTGACCAAAGCTGTGTTTATTTTGTGAAGCACAGAATTGCTTAACTTTTCTTTTTTTCTCTGCATCTGACCATGAGCTGTGCTGAAACCTAACAGAGTAGAAAGGGACATGTTTTATTTTATAAAATTTGCATGATGAAAACTAACACCCAGGTAATATAGAAGGTTATGATCAGGTTCTCTGATCAAAACCGGTGTACTACATGTTTAAGACATGGATGTCAAGAAATGTACCTTAAGAGTGAAGCTTGAGAGATAAATCTTAGGCATCCATGATATGAATGCATAACTTCCCAGGTTATGATTAGAAAGGCCCCCTTGATTTATTTGTAGTGCATGGAGCTTTGCATGCTGCTATGTGCTACAAAAGTTATAAAAAAAGGAAACTGGACAAACAAGTGCAGTAATGGCAAGTATTTTACAGCTTAGAAAGCTGTAACACAGTAACCACTGCCGCATAGAGAATATCCACACAAGAAGAGCATCAGGAAGTTGGTAAACACTACATTCAGACTTTAAAAAGTCCAAGCAAAGTGTTTAAGTTGCTTTAACTGCTTCCTCCCATTCTTGTTTTGTGAAATATCAGTGCTGTTAAATGCAAAACTAGTACTTAACGGTACCAGGGTGTGTGTGTAAAGTGCAGTTGTGTAAGAACTTACCAAAACAGTAGATGTCCCTACTGATCTCTGTTGCAGTATTCCACACTCTTGGATTATCTCACCAAAATAACCTGGATGTCCAGCCAGAGTACCAAAGTGAAAGCCTTCCACAGAGCCATATGTCCAACATATGACCTAAGCCCACAGGGATAAGGATATATAACCAGATGTATGATCATAAATCCTCAGACTAGCTCCAAACCAGTCAGACTGAAGAGGCCTGAGAAACAAAATAAACTGGTCAGCTAGAAGGAAGGGGCAGAAAGACAGTAATTGCCTTCAGTCCATCACGAGAATGGGAAGGAAGAATCAGAGAAGGGGGAAGGTAAGGAGGGAAACAATATTGCAACAGTGATTAGTAGGACATCTACTTTTATGGTAAAGTCTTACAAACCTGTAATACATCCTTCCTTAGATTACTATTGCAGTATTCCAAACTTAAGAGGTATGGAGGGTAGATGGAAGGGAGCTAAGAGAATTACCTAATAATCCAGAAAAGACTAACCTGGAAAAGGTTGCTCAGGACTTAGAGTAGGTATCCACTCTGGAATGTTTGGTAAAAGTTTGTATAGAAGACCAAGTAGCTGCTTATAAAATTGTTTTGCAGTCAATCCCCTTGTAAAAGGCTCCAGATTAATCCACTACTCTAATAGAATGAGTTTTTGCTGGAGAGGGTAAGGATTTGCCATGTTGAGACTAGAAAAAGGAAACAGATTTAGAAATCTAGTTAGGTAGCTTGTTTTGAACTAGTGTTCCTAACTTGGAATCTTGGAAAGAAACAATCAGTTGGTTATCCTTAGTCTTATCCAGGTAGAATAAGAGCTGTCTGTGTACATCCAGGCAATATAGAATCCTGTTTCCCTTATTTTGTGGATTAGGAAAGAATGTGGGAAGATTTTTGGCCTGAGTCATAGTTCATTTACTACTCTAGGCATGAAGAAGGGATTGGTCCTTAAAGGCAAGGAATGGAAGGGTTGCCAAAAGGACCTGTAACTCAGAGACTCATCTGGCAGAGGTGAGATCTATCAGAAGAATAGTTTGCCAAATACAGAATGTTAGATAGACAGATGCTGCTGGTTTGAAAGGAGGGAGACTGAGTTTTTCCACCAAAAAGTTGAGTTTCCAAACAGGAGGAATAGATTTTCTTAGGGGTTTCATAGGATCATAGGAAGTTACTAGGCTATTGGCCCTGAGGCCCTTACAAGCCTAGTCAAGAATTTAGCCCATGTTCCAACAAGTCAGCACCCTATGCCACTGTCCAGCAGGGACACAGGTGGAATCCCAGGGGTGTATTTTCTGTTCCCCATCCAGTTATCCAGGTTGCACTTAAAAAGGATTAATGAGGTACTCTGCTTTACGTAGAGAGGGAGTCTATTCCAGTGGAGTATTAGCCTATAGTGGGTCCAGTTTATTTTTTAGCCTGACGCCGTACAGAAAATCTTTTCCATTTTCCTCGAGTCACACGCTCGACACCATATAGAAAATCTTTTCCAGTTTCCTCGAGCCACACGCTCGACACCATATATAGAAAATCTTTTCCATTTTCCTCGAGCCACACGCTCAACACCATATAGAAAGTCTTTTCCATTTTCCTCGAGCAACACGCTCCAGGGATCTAAACCTCACCACAACAATAAATAATACATGCTGGAGGGATAGAGTCCTGAACCAGAGACTTCCCATGCTCTGGAACAAGATTCCAATCTACATTAGGCCGAGCTCCTCACTAACACTCTTCAAGAGAAACCTTGACGAGTGGATGGGAAACAGAAAGTTTACCCCACGGATCACTTCAATGGCTCTGCTGGACAGAGGCACAGGGAACTAATCTAAGGGGGCGGTGAAAGCCAACACATTCTGGCTAGGCTTATAAATGCCTTTGGGCAGATAGCCTAGTACCTACCTATGAACCTATGCTATGTAAGATTCCCTGGTAGTAGGTTTTCCTTACTTACTGGTGAATGTTAACACTTCCTTAGAAAATTGATGTTTAAAAGGGATTAGAATCCTATAATCCATAATCTCAGGTTGAGGAATGACAGGCTAGGATGAAGTAGTGAGTCCTTCTGCTGTGTGAGTAAGTGCATTGTGGAGGGAAGCTTCTGGTGATGGCCCTTGGCTATGTCTTGAAAGATGGAACAAAGACAAAAGTGTTGAGGGTGGACAAGGAATTTTCTTGGGACAAGGAATAGTCTGGAATAGAACTATCTTCCCACATGTTTCAAAGGCAATGTTTCTAGTGTGCCTTGCTTCAACAAGGTTTGAATGATGGGCTAAAGTAACTGCATCTGATTTTGCTGAGGAATAGAGATGACAATGAAAGGAGGAACTTCTTTCCAGGTCATTTTGTAACCCTTTTGAATGATTGAAAGTACCCATTTGCCCATAGTGATTAGAAGCCATTTTCTAAGGATGGGGTGAGCCTTTTGGAATGGGGAAGGGATGGGCTGAGGGTGTGGAGGGGAATAGAAGGTAGTCAGGCAGACTTGTTTGGATAAAAAGGCCTCCCAGATCTACAGTTCCTTTTTGGCTTGTCCTAAATAATTTTCCTAGGCATTTTCCTGGCCGCATGAGAATTCCTCATTGTAATAAAATGAAGGAAGAGGAATAGAATGGTTCACCATTTCTGCTTGGGCAAGATGCTTAAGGCACTGAGTTTTCAAGTAAGAACTCCCTTAGTCGAGTGGCGTTCGAAAGACATGCATAGAATGGGTGTGCCTTCATTGAAGGTTGGGCATCGAGCTGGCACCATAAAAATCTACTGCCAATCATTTGCGGACTGGAGTTCCGCTGTGGCAACCCCTAACCGGGAAAAGCCTAAAGAAGAAGAACAACTGAGAAATGAATGTCATGTTCATAAAGTCTTTGGAACAAAGGACTGACAGTCTGTACAATTTCTGTAGTCATACTCTGCACCTAAAAGGAATAGGCACTAAGAGTGGCGATTCTTGTAGGGAATCTGCCTATCACAACCTTACTTTCCCCTTCTAGCTGACATCAATACAGACAACCAGCAGCAATGCATCTAAGAAAAATTAAGGAAGGTTCCCCAACAGGGCACTTATTTGAAAAAGTGAATGGCAACAGTACTAATGACCATACTCAGAACAGACTGATGGGTGCGAGAACTGCATTTGTCCTGGCTGTGAGATAGTCTGGGAATTTACACTCATACATCTGCTTATATACACATGTCCACAAGCTTAGGTCATGCATCAGATGTATGGCTCTATAGAAGGATTAGATTCTGGTACTCTGGCCAGACGTCTAAGTTATTTGTCAAGTTAACCTGACAGTTTGGAATATTGCAACAGTGATCCAAGGAAGGATATCAATTATGTACCTTTTTGAGATCAGAAAGGTGCTTACCAAGCCTGTCTTTTCACGTATTTCAGAGTGAAATGACATTGCTCCTTGCACTACATAACATTATGCATAGGATGTTATACTTTATATCAGTATGTAACGTGATACAGTAAATATACATTTTACACTTCATACTGATATGTTGTTTTAAGTAGAAGTCTACATATTTAATATATGTTGCTGCTCAGCGCCTCTTAGCTTTTTAAGCAGCTTTGCTTTTGTAGGCTGAACAATATACCAAGCTTTGTGATGCACACAGGATAGTATAATGTGGAAAAGCTGCTATAAGTAGCAACAAAGTGACAAAACCATGCTGAAGTTGACATGCAGAACTCAGGAAAGCTTCTCTGTTTTTAAACTACATTATTGTTCTTCGTTTTATAGCATGTAGCTCTAGGAATATCCCTTTTAAATGAAAAGGAAAAATAAATATGTGTATCACTGATGTTGTTAGCCATGGTTATAATTAGTGTTATTGTTATTTTCATATCTGTTATTTTTGTTGATTCCTTTGAAAATTGCATGCATAGTACCTTTGTTACTGTGTCTAGATTGCATTTATTAATTCTGAACTTAGTACTTAAAGCATAGAAAATTGCCACATTGTTTATATTACTAATTTTATTTTATTCTTCCAGTTGGTTTTAAATACCATGGTAAATAATTTTAATATAAGTATATATTTTGTTTCTATCATCACGCATTTTTCTTCTTTTTTCTTCTTTTTTCCACTTTATTTGAGCTGATGTTTAATAACAATACTAGCTAATTATACAATAATATTTTTGCAGATCATTTTTAGGGTTCTTATATACACATCTGAAGAAGTCTAGAAGGATGAAAGCGATCTTTGTTAACAATAGGTGATGGAAATAGAATATGGTTTGCACAGTGGATTTTTTGCATGCAAAATGTATATGTATATATTTATATATATTTTTAGGTTGCCAAATGGTCTAGGGTTTATATATTTCCAACAATGTAGTATATTGTCTTGCATAAATTCACATACTTAATAATCTAGTTAATAAGAGGTACTACATCATTATTAATTTTATTTAAAGTACATAAGGGTTATATTATTATGACAGCTACTAAGTAGGGCAGACCAGCTTGAATGTCACACTGATAGGGGAAGGGATGTGACTTTATTAACATGTATACCAATACACTGTGTTTTACAGCACAACAAAACCAGTCCCATACCAGATAGAAAGTATATATAGTTAGAAAGTCTGTAATGAAACTATTATTCTATTTTTGTTTTACTTAGATTGCTTCTCTGTGTGCTTAATAAAATATTTTTGACTAGAAACAGACTGTCTACCCTGCTTGGATTACTTTTGAACACTTAGAAATTATATACTTTTGAACACTTAGAAATTATGTATAGTATTTCAAATTATATTTTTTATTATTTTTTTGACTTAGGATGAGTTTAAGTTTGTTACTTCTACTATCATTATCTGATCTTATTAATATACAGTGATTAACTAGATATATATGAACTGAAAATCTTCCACACAGAAAAGTTTCTTACAATGTTTTATTTTTGGACCCACTTTACTTGTTTAATGGGTTGTTTCAGACTTTGGGGATACCATGGAGATTACTTGTTTTTTCATTTATTAGTTCTGCATTCACATATGGCTACATATTAATTTTGCTGTTTCCTGGCATATCATGTAATAACATGTAGAAAAATACTGAAAAAATAGATATCATTTAAAAGATTTACACTGTCTTCAACAAAAGGCATGCAAGGTTTGCTTTCCTAGCAAGGAAACCTTTGGAATATTAAGAAACAAATATATAACATCAGCCTGAAACCCATCTGCTAAACATCTAAATTGAATATCCTGTTTTGCTCACAGTCAAAAGGTGAAGTAGACCCAAAGAAAGTGATCTCTGTAATTCCCTCCTCTTTCAAGATTTGTTCTTAATTAAAGAGGAAATGTATACTGGTAAGATAAACAGCTAAGGAAAAGGCTGGACTTACAACAGCTGCAGAGACAGAACAAAGAAACTTTCAAACACTCTCTGTCTTGAAAAGATATATACTGCAGTAGAAGTAAACTCAAGCAGTCATCTTGTGTCAATCACTCTTGCCAGACTTTGAAGCAGTCATACAGTTACTTCAGACTTTCAGATATTCACCTTTTTTTCCAATCACACTTCACTGCTGTTTACAGACAGGCACTGAAAGGGCTCAGAGGAAGGACTGACATAGCTTTCTATACTCTGGAATAGGAACTAAAGACTGTGATATTGCATCTTGCCAGCTCATGGATTTGGAAATTCAAAAAGATGGATCCATTATCAGTGAAGGAAAGTGGAGTATGGCAGACAGGGGTATTTAACTGGGAATCCTGAGAAATGAACTGGACTTCAGCCTACAAGAGGAGCTAACATACAGGTGCCAGACAGTGTCACCAATTTTGTGGATCTCCCTAAAGTCAGAGTGGACAGGGAATGCAGAACTATTTTACAGTGCCCATTGTGGACCAAAAGACTTTAAAGCATGAAAGATACTTGGTATGTTGCATGCCTTACTATACTGCCAGGAACTACTGTAAGTAATTTCATGTTTTTTTTTTACTTTTATCCTATACAGCAAATTAAGATAAATTGCTTGAGGCCTACTAGAAATTAAGTCAATAATTTATGTGCTAATACATTATATGTAGTGTTGTTTCCTCACAGCAAGAGGTTCCCCAGTTTGATTCTTGGTTCGGGTGCCTTCTGTACGGAGTCTGTGTGCCCTTCCTTGTGTGAGTTTCTTCCCGGTGCTCCAATTTCCTCCCACATTCCAAAGATATATAGTAGGTGGATCAGCCACTCTAAACTGGCCATGCAAATGAGTGTGCAGTGAGTGTGTCGTGTGGAAGATCTACTGTGACAGGGCTAGCCACCCAGCAGTGTAAACCTTGGCTCAAGATGATTGTCACTGTTGAAGTGATGTCTCAACCCCAAGGGATGTGGATGGAAGGAAATTCTGTTTTTATACAAAATTCAACTTGGTGCATGTTAGCTGTTTTAATTTTCGCTTGAGTGTAACCTAAAACAATAGGATTTGAAAAGGGGGACAAATAAGTGTTGAGCCAGCTTATTCTCATCCACAGACAAATACATTTCTTATAATATGAAGTATGACATTTCAACCTAATTGCTCTGAAAGTATAAATGAAGGCTAGTCTCTGGACAATCTAATTAAAACAGAGTGGTTAAGGTGTTTGCCTTACAAACTCAAGGTGCAGGGCTTGAATCTCACATGGGGTAATTGGCTAGACTTGAAATGGCCCACAAGGGCAATTGGCCTAGCATTAATCTATGAACAAGAAAGAAATGGAAATCTTAGCTGCAAACTGTGCATGTACCTTGTAGACATACACAAAATTGAACAATTTCTTAATTGGCAAATAGCTAATCTACAATAGTGTATTAATTCAACTCTCTTGTTTTAAAATTTGTGTTAAGTAGCATTGCTAACCTTTCAACTGTAGTGACTGGTCAGGAAAATGCAAACCAGCAGACTGCATGCATGATCACAATGGACCCTGGGCCAGTGTTATGTTGGTTCCCACATTTGTAAAATGCTGCAGTCACTGATATTAGAATATCAGAATTAAAGAATAAAATAACAAAATTAAATCTGAGCATCCTTTCTCTATAACCCCTGTAGAATGGGAGAAAGACAGAGAGAGATAAGCTAAGAGATGACAACAAATATCTGTCTCTAAAAGTCCAGAAGTTAGAAGTATCTCACAGATAGGTTCATAGATTAGTACTAGGCTAACTGCCCTTGCAAGTCATTTTAAGCCTAGCCAGTTATCCCTTGTGAGACTTAAACCCTGAACCTTGTGTTTGTAAGGCAAACACCTTAACCATTACATCACCCTCCCAACCCTTGAACAGCTTGAACTGCAGACTGAAAGATTTAAAAGGCTTTGTCACCATAAAGGCATTTTGCTTGCATAAATCAGAGGTTTGGAAGCTTGCCTTTTTAGAAAATAACCTCTTTTGAGAAGTATTCAGAATAATGTGGATTACGTAAAGGACCAGCAGTTTGAATTTCAAGAGCAAAGGCAGAGGGACCTAGGACATTTAAAACAACAAACGGGTAATGGAAGTCAGAGATGACAGCCAGAACAGAAAGAAGCCCCAGCTGTAGTAGTTGCTGCAGTGAAGAAGCAGGACAACATTTCAACCAATCAGTAAAAAGTCTTGTAACCCCACTAAGAAGTTACCCAGAAAGTGTATAGCTAAGAAGAAAGCTAAGTGCCAGAGTGACTCTGGTTTGATAGTGATGTTCCCCAGCCTACTGGTAATAAAAGGGTAAGCAAAAGGGAACAAGGGTCTGCAATGCTTAAAACTGCTATGCAGGTCTTACAGCTCCTTGGCAGTAAGTTCATCTGCAAAGCAAAAAAATGTTGATATTTACCAGCATATTAGGAAGTTAAAAGGGATGCTTTGCAGTGTTATCCATAACCAGTAAAGAAGAACAAAGTTTCATAATCAGATGGTCTGCAGATGATTAAAAAATAGACTGGACTAGAATATCTGAAGAAGAGAAAAATGAAATGACCCACAGAGGTTGTACGCATTTTTAAAAAGGGAGGTTGGGAGTTTTCATGGCTGGGCCAAACAAGCTGCTTATGCCTTAAAATGCCATATAAATCATTGCAGCCAATAATTCTATAATCAGTTAAAGGATGTGCATTTTGCAGCTGATGATGTATCATATACAGAGTGATGATTTTAAAGATGTGTACTTCAATAGCCTACTGTGACGCCCATGCACTGGACAAGTAATCAAGGAGCCACAGTCCTCACCACTAACACCAGTGAGGGGCATGTACATTGGGAAGGATAACAAGTACACACATAATTAAGTACAATTTCCCTTAAAAGCACACAGAGATCACAGTCAGTCTGGGGCTGGTTTCTCCCTTTCTCCCCAGATCCCCAATAAGACTCCACACTGGCACAGCTATAGGTTACAGATCTCAGCCGAGTGGTCAAGCCAAAACCCCCAGCACCCTCTCTGTCCAACCAGTGCTTCATGTCCCTGCCCAAGTAGTTGACACATGTGCGCGCACACACACACACACACACACACACACACACACACACACACACACACACACACATGCACACACTTTGAGATATAAATTATATACAAATGCAGAGACACTCCTGGGGAAGGTTGGCACAGGTTCTCCAGCTATGCCCCTCTTGCCCAGACTATAAAGTAGAAGTCACTGCCACCAACCACTACTTATCAGCTACTATAAGGGCCTTCCCAAAGGGTGACCAGTTCTACTATGTGCTATTACTGTTATCCAAATAGTAAGTGTAACCCAGGGCTAAGGCTATTGGAGTGGCTTATACAGTATCACCAAATACATGCAAGTACTCTAAGAGCTTAAATTATCTCTACACAAAACAGCCACAGCTGAAAGGTTTAAAAATGTTTAATAATAAATAACAAAAACACAAGACAACACTCATCAGTTCAACACACTGCTAATAGAGAGTTTATAGTTCACATGAAAATGCTTTAAAACAATATTGTAGGATAGTCTCACATAAATATAGAAAACAGCTAGACTAATCTGGCTGTATTCCTATTTGTCTCTAAGAGAAACTATGTTCTAAATTCTACTTACAAGGCAAAGTGCTGGTGAGTTGTTGTCAGCTCTGAAGACAAATAAAAAATGCGAAATCCCTGAGAAAGTCTTAAATTGATAATACACATTACTGCTGAGTCATTTCTGATTATATCATTCTTGACACTTCTACTTAAGTTTCCCAGGCTTGCAGAACTTAAAATTTTAAGATTTCTTTTTGTAATCTGCACCTGCCTGGAAGGCACAGCAACAAAAGACACTTACACGTAAAGCCTAGCAATTATCTCTGTCTTAGAACAATAGAAATAATTTCCTAGCCCAGACATCCTGTCTCCTAGCTTGAGATCAAACAGTCATAAATGCTTTACTCATCAGCTTTCTTACAGCAGGGTTCACTGTGGTTACATTTTTGAAGCTCAGAACATAACAAAGTTTTCTTACATTTCTTACACAAGCCTGTGGATCATATTAATATTTACAATGACACCGAATTATTTATAAAATTCTATCTGGCTGGGCTGGCAGCCCCTCAGTTTTTCACACCTACCATTACATATTAGGGCACAGTTTCCAAAAGCTTAGGAAGAAACTCTGAATTGTGCAGTGGATTGTAGACAGGGCAGTATATATCTAGGAATCCACTATGGGGATAAAGCTCTGCCAAAATGAAGGGGGAGAAATTACCTGCAATCCAAGTCCAGGTACTGGAAGTGAAAGCTTCTGATAGCCTTGACACAGAGGGGTCTGAATTATGTCCTTCAGAATGCAACAAACCAGGTAAATGTAAACATTCTAAACAGGTTAATACCCCTGTTCAAACACAAGCTAGAGTCATTTCTGCTGTAGCACAGCAAATGTCTCTGGCTTCACAATCTCCAGTGGAGATACCCCTTCATGTCATTACTCCACCATCCTATTCTCTCCTCAGTCACATTATAGCCAGGGACAGTCATACAAATGACATGTTCCAGGCAGAGAAAATAACACAAGATACAAAGGGAGATAGAGACATGGTTCTGGGAGGAACTATTACAGAGTGTATCAACATTGTTAATAGTGGCCAGCTTAGAACACACCTAATTCCCCTTATAGGAAGGAAAAGGAGAAGAAATAATCAGGTCACAGGATGCAGTCCAACAGATAAGAGAACAGGTAGAAGAACTGAAGTCCCTATTCCAAAATTTCTGGAACTAAAAATCCTCACTGCTTCCTGGTGTTCCTCCTTGTGGGTCTGGAACACCCAGCAATCCTATTCCTATTGACAGCTGTACTCCCAATAACAATTGAGTAATTTCATCTGTCTCCTGTCTGGCTGCTAAGGTAAATGATTCTGGTTTGGTTACTGATTTCATGCATGGTAAAGGTACCACACCACTATCTCCAAAGGATAACTCTCACTTGAAACTCTTAAAGCTTCCACTAGTAGTAGTTTTCATACTGCCTTGTTAGAAAGGATAGAGGAAAATCAATTGTACTTAGGCATCTTAATAGCTAAGGGAAGTGCAGATAGGTTCTACACTGAAGTAAATGTTTGAAACAGTTTAAAACATTAGGCCGCAATAGACTCAGGGGCTGAAATAAATATAATGTCAAGAGACTTCTTTAATAAGCTGAAAAGAGCATTAAAGGACTGAAAATTCTACCTGATAGCCTGCAGGTTATAGGTTACATGGGTGTTGGGGGAGCAAACAACCTTAGGTAAACTATGGCTAAAGATTAAGTCTGGAAAACTGGAAGTAAGTCATCCAGTGTATGTCACTAGTAAGACACGAGATGATTTCATAATTGGTAATGATCTGCTAAAACGGTTCAGGTTATAAATGACTATTTTCATGGGGT
This sequence comes from Protopterus annectens, assembly GCF_019279795.1. NCBI lineage: Eukaryota > Metazoa > Chordata > Ceratodontiformes > Protopteridae > Protopterus > Protopterus annectens. The sequence continues at coordinate 1,343,178,160 of NC_056732.1, forward strand.
CTGGTAATCACAGGTAAATAAGCCCATTCCCTTTGGAAAGAGTCTAAAGGTTCATATCCAAGCAGAATCATAGGATCATAGGAGATTACTAAGGTCTATATGACAGCATCGAATGGACTAAATAGCAAATGCTATTTAGTTGATCCGATACTGTCGAAATGGCAAAATAGAGAAGTCACAGAACATCAGATTTTTCCCAGTGAAAAAAATTTGATGGTCTGTCTTCAGGACTTTGCCATTTCTTCCACTATGGTGTGATCTCAGAGTTGGTATATTTAAGTAGGGGGGTGTAGGGGGCACAGCCCCCCACATGGGGGGTGTGGGGGTGAAGCCCCCACTTAAATTTGTGTTTAAGTTTATTTTTTTTACGGAGCAGCGGATTTTTTCCCTGAGAAAAAATTCACGGTTCCATTTGTTCAATATTTTATTGTTTCAATATTATCAGTACGATGAAATAGCGTTCGATATTTACATTGTACAATAATATGATATAGACACGATTACTAGGCTATCAACCTGGAGGTCATTTTAAGCCTAGCCATTTTAACCCAATGTAATACAATAGAAGAAATAGTCAATACCCAAGACTGCATTTAGTGATGACTGCCCATGTCCAGGAGGGCTGTGGGCTCTGTCGCTGGTAAGAATCTACAGTGCCCCATCCACTTATCCAGGTTCCTGTTGAACAGAGTCATAAAGGTGCCCTGTTTCACATGAATTGGTAGCCTGTTCCCAAGACATGGCAGTCACTGAGAGATAAATCTGTCTCCCTAGCATGCCCTATTTAAGTTACAGGCCATATTTAAGTCCCTAGAATGGGTATCCCTAGACCCACTTGATTTACAGATATGCAGTAAGTTCATTAGGTTTGGGTTGTGGGTTGCTCTGTAGGCCAGGCATAAGTCTCCCCCTAAGAAGTCTGTATGATATGGATTTAGTGACAGGGATTTTAGTTGGTTCATGTAAGGCACATCCTGGAGGCCATTGATCTTCTTTGTTATGTCTCTCTAATTGCTGTAGGTGCTTAGTACAGTACGTGCTGAATAGGGCATTATATTCAATTATGGGCCAGATAAGTGTCGAGTATGGGGGGGGGTTATAACTTCTTTTGCTCTCAAGGCAATGCCTTTTCTAATCAAGTGAGCTATGTGGAAAGCTTTCCTTACCATGGTAGACACATGGTGGTTGAAGTTAAGGTTGCTGTCAACCTGTGATCCCAGGCTCTTACCATTTCATGGGTACTTAGGGTATTGTTATTGATTTGATAGTGTGATGGGACATAGTTTGTGCCAAAGGGAATGGCGGTACATTTCTTTGCATTCAGTTTGAGACCGTGACTAATGCACCAGTCACTGGTCAGTTTGAGACCCTCCTGGAGTATACTGACATCATTTGAGGATTCAATGATTGCACCTAGTTTACAGTCGTCTGCAAACTTGGTCAGCCAAAACCCTTTAGTTATGACCTGAACTTCAGAGAAGTATATACCAAATGGTAGCAGGTCCAGCACTGACCCCAGTGGCACCCTGCTGGTAAAAAGTCTGCTGGTTGATGTGGAGTCACCCACTTTGATAGCGTATGTCCAGTTTGTGAGCCAGTTGGCAACCCATCTTACTACGAAGGGATTTACATTCACTTTGCTAAGTCTATCAGTAATGCCTGAAGGCACTGTAGGGGAGGTAAGAGCCTTTGCCGGCAGCCAAAGCCTAGGAGTGCCAGATACAAACCATCTCTGGCAAAGCAGCGGGGTTTGTCGACCATGGCTTCCCAGGCAGACAGGAAGTGGATCCCCTTGGAATGACACCAAAAACTAAGTCAATTATTGAAATCAATAATTTTTGTTAATATTGTGTCATTATTCTATGTGAAGGCAGTAGCTGCTCAAGGCTACAGACATACCTGTCTGGTACACATGCTCAAAATGCTCGACCATGTCACTCTTCATATAGTCAAGTGTGGTATGTCTTAGGTCATTCATACCAACATGAACTATGACAGAGCCATAACAGTATTTGTTGCTGAGCGACCTGAGTGCATGCATGATTTGGTGAATCCTGGCACAGGACAGGCTGTTGACTGTGACTTTCTCCTTGTCCAACTTGGTGAGTGGGACATCCGTGTGTCTCAGTATTGAGTCTCCAATGCCAAGAAAGCTTGTTTTTTGAGTGTTGCACCTTATGGTCTTGGTGGTTGAGACACTGGTGTTGCTGTGTGTCATGGATGCTGTGGAGACTGTGTTAGCTGTAGCAGACTTGTGTTTTGGAGATTTCTGGTGTTTCAGTAAGTTTTTCAAGAGAACCTCTGAGTATGTGGATTTTCATATTTGATGCATACTATGTGTGTGAGAAGTGGTATGCGTAGGAGTAATGGGACTATGATAATATGCAGTGGTGGGTGAGTTGACAACCTTCTACTTGTTATTGCTTTGAGTGAGAGAGAGAGGGCATGGATTCCAGATTCTTGGTGTAACTACATCTCTGACACTCTGTACTAGACTGTGTTATTAGTAGAGGATTGTCTGAGTACATGAGGCAATTGTTACACTGCCTCAAGAGACCCAAGCCAACAAGGTTGGCAGGATAAACAAGGGTAGTCCACCTGTCCATAATGCTAGTTTGAAGACTGTTCTCACTAGGGATGGCTTTTCAGAAATGATCACAGAGGAGCTCTGTGAATGGATATTTCTGCCTGGGTTTTAAGGGAAAATGTGTTGAATTTAACTGTCCAGCTTTGGTGCACAATTGCATGGCAGTTTGCAGTGCTGAGCGATTCACAAACAAGCAGAAACCTGCTCAGATGCAGGGCCTAAACACCAGAAGCTAAAACTTGAAAAAACTTTAACACAATTCAAAAGGACCAATGAGGATGCTTATTCCAAGCTTTAAACTGGCCTCCATTTACCAGTCAGGTGCCAATTAAACACAACACAATCATGCTATTTAGAAAAAGATTATGAATTAATTAAAATGATTTTTGTGAGGTCTAATGTGCCAGATGTGTCTCTACTTGGAAACTCTGAGGATCTATCTCTATGCAGACACTGGGCATGTTTAGTATGTCTGTCAGTACAGAATGTAGCAAATGCCTGAAGTCCGACATTCTTTACTAAAGAAATAAAGTCATCTCTGTACAGCTATCAATATGGCTATATGGAGATTTTGTAAATAACTTAACATAAGATATGGTGTTGACTGGGTTTGGGGATGCTTGGAATTTAGCCAAAGTGTTGCTTAGTAGAGAGAGGTTAGCCTTGGAATAGTTCCTAAAGGTTTTTGGTTTCACTGGATCCCCAGATTTAATTTTTATTTCAAATAATACTGCCTTATGGTCATATCTGACAAGCAAAGACATTACACTGGGTGAGGAACATCACCCCCCCCATGTTTATGAGTACAAAGTCAAGGGTGTTTGTACTCCTGGTAGGAGGATGGACCAACTGATCCAGGATATTGGTATTAACTAGGCATGAGTATTAGAAGTGGTATATGATTTTCAATATATAGAAGAGTAGCTGAGATCCCCCATGAATATTATACTGGGTTGAAAGCTGAGGGACTCTAGTACACTAAGGTAGGCAGTACTAGTTTCCTGGGATATGGAAGAGGGGCTATAGGTTGCAAGGATATGGTACAACAACCTGTTTATGGTGAGTTGCACATGTATGAGTTCCAGTGGGCTATACACTTTAACTAGTCTGGATGTGAGGTTGTTGTTAATATAGACTGTGGTTTCCCCACCTTTAGTTCCCTCTTGTGCAGTAGCTTGTCTAAAGGTGAGAAAGGCATTATAGCCTTGCATTGCTGGAGTACGGTCTACAACTTTAAACCATGTCTCCATTACTACACAGATGTCTGCACTCTCCAGGGAGAGGAAGGATTGCAGGGAATGGAGTTTCTTGTTATGACTTCTAGCATTGAGCATCACCACCTTCAGATATTCCTTCATGGGCTCAGTTAAGTCTGTTGGTTTATTAGTTTGGTATTGCCTAAAATGGCACTATGGGGTTGGAAAAAGTGTTTGTCAATATCTGAAAGCCTAGAAGGGGATATGTGCAGACCACTACTGGCAGAGCAGTATGGTCTGTCAAGCATGTCCTCTCAGGCCATCAGATATTGTAAAAATTGTTAAAATCAATTGTTTTCTGTTGGTAACATGGAATCATCCTTGGAGAAGGTAGTATGCTGCTTAGTGCTAGGCTCTTACCTGCCTGAGACACATAATAAGTGAGCTTGAACATCTCTCACTTCACATGGTCAAGGGAGATACATTTCAAGTCATGAACACCCTCATGGACTATGACAGAATCATACTGGTGCTTATGGTTCAATGACCTGAGAGGCTGCTTGACTCGATGGACCCTAGCTCCAGAAAGACAGCTAACTGTGACTCTTTTCTTACTCAGTCTGCTGAGGAGGACATCAGAGTGCCTCACTATAGAATCACCAATGACCATGATATTTGGCTGTGCACTGGTTTGCCTTAAGGTCTTAGCAGTAGAGGCACTGAATTTGGATACAGTGTTATGTTTAGGTGTGGGTGGTGTTTTAATGGAGTATTTACAGGATGGCTGAGGATCCTTTCTTTGACTGTGCTGTGCAGGAGGTCTTAGTGTTTTAGGAAGGTGACCTGTAAGTGCCTCAGTATAACTACTTTTATGTGTAGAGTCTTTATCCTTTGCAATAGGCATGGTGCAAGTGTCACTGACAACCTCTATAGTATTAGTTGTGGTTGTATGAGAGAGTTTTGCCTCCAGCATTAAAGTGTATTTCGTGCTCACATACTTATCTGTTTTATTAAGAATAAGTGGATTGTCAGTGTTTATGAGGCAATTGCTACAATGCCTAAGAATACACATCCTAACCAGACTGGTGACAGAGAAAGTTGGGAAGTGCATATGCATGGCTGATGATCTATTAGGGAAGAGTGAGGGGAAATTTAAATATTGATGAGCAATGCTCACCTATGTGTAAACTAGATGCTTTCATGGTTAACAAATCTGTCTAGACAGTAATGCCACAAGAGTGTAGACCACAAACATTCCTAATGTAAAATAACTGGTTTGGAGCCCATGTGCTTAAACCAGAACTAAGCCAATTTTAGAATAACCGGCACAATAAGCCTTCAACTAGCAATTCCTAGCTCAGGAGGGTGTTGGCTATCCTCTCCTGCCACAAAAGTGTAGATCAAAAGCCTTCTTAATGTAAAATAATTGGCCTGGAGCCCAAGTGGTTAAACCCAAACTAAGACACTTTTAGAATAACAGACACAATAAGTCTTCAACCAGCAATTCACAACTCATAAGGCTGTAAGCTACCTTTCCTGCCACAAGAGAGTAAATCACAAACCTTCCTTTTGTAAGATAACTAGTTTGAAGCCCAAGTGCTTAAATCAAAATTAAGGGCTTAGAATAACAGTTACAATGTAATCAGTCTACTAACAAGCAGTAATAAATGCCACTGATTAAATGAAACAGAACACTTTAAGAATGTGCAGCAAAAAGTTAAAGTAGGAAGAAGCACAAATATAGTAAAAGCAGCTGAAAAAATGGCATTTTTAGTAAGTGGGAAGGGAGGAAACAAAAGATAATTGAGATTACATGGGAGAGCCTTTCCAGCTGATCTGTCAGTGCTCAGCAGAATGAACTGATAAGACCAGACTGAGAGGAGTTTCCTAAATCAGATTAATAGTAGGGGCAGGCAACTCAAAAGCCATCAACTTTAAAAGTACAACAGCAGAAGGAAGAGTGGGTGGGAACAATTAAATGCGGACAGAGATCCGCAACAGTCAGGCAGAGAACAGCAAATCAAATAAGTACTACGGCTAAATAAAGATGCCATTAAATATTTGTAGTTAAATAAGGAATGGTATTTCTCATTGGTGAGTTACCAGAAAGTATTATGCAGAGCAATGAAATGAAGGAATTAGTGAAGTCGCTGCCAAATGGTTTAATCCTATTGTAGGAAATCTGTCCCATTGATAAAAAAGGAAGTATGTTCATGTAAAGTTATTGGTGATCACCTTGCGCTGCCTCATGTAGTGAGAGAGAGAGATAGAACTGCTTAGGGAAGTGTGCACAATGGACCTTCAAACATGGCTGACATGATGGAAGACAAAGTAGAGCTTGGTAATAACTGCCTTTAACAGATTTGCAGAGACAGGTTGAACTGGCTATGCAGGCATGCAGTTGTGAGACTGAAACAGAGAGGGAAACAATGTGTGAGATATTTAATCAGTTTGCAAATGTGTTTGCAAAAGATGCTTATGATTCTGGGGTAACTGACCTTCATGTTACTTGGGTACCCACTGATCCTAGTAAGGGCCAATGTATGTATGGCAGTGCAGGATCCCACTGGCATACTATGAGCATATCCAGGAGATTATGGATACCCTAACATTGAGAGGATTTATAAAGGCAGGTAAACTCTATGTGTGCAACTCTCCTATGTGGCTTGCTCTCAAACCCACAGTGGGAGATCACTATTGACTACTGAAAGATAAATCATCAGGTGCCCTTAGTTCATTGGCCCATGACATATCTAGATCAGAGCTTTGCTGGGGTTGAGGGTACAAAATGCTTTATAACAATGGGCATCGCAAATGGATTCTGGACCCTGAATGTTAATTTCCAAGACTCATGTAAATTGGCCTTTAACTTTGGTAGAAAACAGTGCTTCTGGAATAGATGTTCTTTAGGGTACCTGAACTCCCATTCAGATTTCAATATCTAGTCTGCTCTACTCTACTCATGCAAGGCCATGCTTGAGGTAGAAAGTAGATGGAATCCGATTTATGTGGATGATTGACTAATCAAAAAGCAACACTTATGAGGAACAGCTGTCTGAAGTCATTTATGTTTTTAACCAGCTAAATAATGCTGAGTCCAGATTGTGCCTCACAAAAGGACAGTGATTCAGAATGGAGGTTAACTACCTGGTGTATAAAATGGATCAGATGGGATACACCCTCAAAACAGCAAAATAGAGACTATCCAATATACCAATCCTCCAAAAAAAAACATAGGAGCTATGAAGCTTCCCAGGTATCTGCCGTTACTCTAGGCAATTTATTCAGGGCTATGCAGAAGTGATGTATCCCCTCACCAAGCTGCTAAAAAAATGAGAACCTTGGGTATAGGGAACAAAGAGCAAGAAAATGCCATGCAAGGTATTAAGGATATATTGAGTCAGGCCCTGTGCCTGGTATATCCACAGATGGATAAGGACTTCTATCTAGAAAGAGGCTATATTCTGACAGTAGTATCAATGCTGTCTGATAACAAGGATGTGATTCTGATCACCATTTTCTCACTTATGCTAGCACAATTCTAAGTGAGGTAGAGAAAATGTTCTCTGAGTGTGAAAAGGCTCCCTTTTCTACTGTATGGGTAGTACAGTGATTGAAAAACTATATTTGTGATAAGATGATTGTGGTACAGATACTAAATCAGGCCATTGCCCTCCTATGAAGCAGAAAATAAAGGATGGTAATGTGTCTATCAGCGAAAATCTGGGCTGGACCGTGGACCTTCAAGACCAACTATTGGAAATAAAGTATGACAGAAACAAGAAAAGCCCAATTGTCCAAAGACTGGCAGTTCCATGGATGCATGACTGCACAGAATCTGAAAAGACTGCTAAAGTACCTCAACAGGACTCAGTATTAGACATTGCTAAGCAGCAAAACAAGACACTACCATTATGATGGAAATGTGTGCAAAGACCTTCCCAACACATATGTTGATAGCTATTCTTTTAGTTGAGATGGAATGATACAGTAACTTGGGGGTAGTTTGGCATAAAGATAAACCATGCCCACCTATCGAGTACTAGCTTGGACGCAAAACTAATCAATATGCTGAATTAGCAGCTATATATGTAGCTATTCAGATAGCTGTCCTGTTCAATTTGCAGGATCTTGTAATTTCCTTATAAATTTTACAGGTTGGAAATTCAATGGCATATTTAACTCTAAAGGAAAAGAATTATGCATACTGAACTAATCCTAGCTACAAATCAGTTAATGTAAGATCATGGCTTAACAGTGTACTGGAAAAAGATCAAAGTCTATTCCAATGTTTAGTTAGCAGACAAAGATGGAAATGACCTAGCTGATACTTTGCCTAAGGAAGGTGCCTTAGAAGGTAAAACCTGGGACATTACTGTAGTCCAAGCAAGTCTATATGCAATTACCAATTAACAGAAAAGGTAGGAACAGTAGTATATTTTGTATAGTGACAGGCATGATTTTGACTTAGTAAGAATGTAGCAGGAAAATGAGACTGTAGGAAATTGTTATAATTTCATTTAAGATCCTGATGTGAATAAGCTTACTGAAAGTAACACAAAACAACTACAATCTGATGAGAATGTATAAAACCAAAAAGACAGATTTCTGTTAAAGAATGATCTCCTGGTAAGGATGGGTGGCGCCTCACGTAGATTCCATTGGGTATTACCTTTGAGACACAGAGGTGTCATGCTACAACCTGCAAATGATGAATCAACAGGAGTACATAAGAGGAACAGAAGAACTTATGAGACACTGAAGTAAGTAACCTACTGGCCTCACTTGTGCAATTATGTTACTGAGTATGTACAGGGATGTATAACTCGCTGCAAATTAGAACCAGTTTCCCCAAGACACAAGGCACTCCTTTAGGCAAGTGGAACCACAATGCCATGGTTAGATTTCCAAACTGACTGTTTTGGCCCGGTAACCAGGTCTTTTAGAAGCAATCAGTACTTATTAACTGTCACCTGTAAATTTATTTAAAAAAAGTGTATTCAGTGCTTATCTTCCCCTAATAACAGTACAGAAAGAACTGCCTTGCTGCTGATCAACAATGTGTTTAGTCACTGGGGGCTACCAATTTAGGTGGAATCTGATAGGGGCCACATTTCACTAGTGAGGTAATAAAAATGTATGGACAATTTTGGGAATGTAATGGAAGCTGTGTGTGCCCTATCATCCAGAGTCCTCAGGTCAGGCAGAAAGAATAAACCTCACCATAATCCATATGTTAAAGAAATACCTCAGCTGTACAGAAAGGGACAGGGATGATAAGTCACCACTAGTATTAATGGCCATAGTATTAATGGCTATCCATGCCGCTCCCAATAAATCCACAGGTGCCACACTCTTTGAGATGGTGACTGGTATGAGAATGGTGCTACCTTTTATCTTCTGTATACTAAAAAGGATGTAAAAATGCTACAAGCCACCACTGACAATGATTATGTGACCCATCTAAGAAAGCACTTAAACAAAAACTATGATTTTGCTCATAGCAATTTTGAAAGGAACTTCCAGGCCCACAAAACCTATTATGATATAGTGGCTAGCCCCCAGAAATACCAAATTGGTGACAAGGTATTCTGTTTTAACTACAGCAAGGAAAGGCCAAAGCAATGAAATTTCTGCCGATGTTGGATGAGCCATTCTCTGTCAGACAGAAATAAAGAGAAAAAACACTGGTGAAGGAGTTGACATTAATCAGCTAAGGCCTTTTTGTGAATACAAAGCAGTTCTGCCTGGACTAGCAAATGAGCAGACAAGCTCAGAAAAAAATAAATGGAGACTCTGTGCAATTGACAGGTACAGTAGATTATAAGACTGCTAAGTGCCCAGAAGATTAAATGGCAACTCTTCTTCTCCTTTTTATTTTGAGTATTGAATGCATAAAGCTGTAGCATCTACATCCAGTAGAGAAAAATATAAGCATCCATCCATCCTAAACCCCATTTTCCCATTTTGCACATGGAGTTGGGGTGTCACTTCAACAATGACAATAGGCATATCCCTTTTAAATTAAAAGGAAATAAATGCATGTGCTACTAATATTGTTAACCAGGGTTATCATTAGTGTTATAATTTCTATACCTGTTATTGTTGTTGTCACTGAGCATTGCATGTGCAGTGCCTTTGTTACTGTGTCTTGACTGCATTGTTAATTCTGCCTTCACATATGGCTATGTATTAATCTTGCTATTTCCTGGCATATCATGTAATAGCATGCAACAAAAATACCATTTAAAAGATGCATCCTGGGTTCAACAAAAGGCATGCAAGTCTTGTCTGCCTCACAAAGAGGCCTTTGGAATATTCAGAGACAAATATGCAGCATGAGCCTGAAACCCATTTGCTAAACATCTGAATTGAATATCCTGTTTCTACACAGTCAACAGGTGCCATAAACACATAAAACCACTGAGATGATATATGAGACTATATACAATTCTGCTTCTCGCACATTAAGGTGTCAAGAGGTCAGGAGTGATAAACTCACACACTGTAAGGACAGTGATCTCTACAATTCTCCCCCTTTCAAGATGTGTTGATAATTACAGATAATGTACTATGGTAAGATAAACAGCTAAGGCAAATGCTCATAGGTTAGTAATAGGCTAACTGCCCTTTTGGGCCATTTTAAGCCTAGCAAAATTACCCATGTCAGAATCAAACCCTGCACCTTGTGTTTCTAAGGTTAGCACCTTAACCATTACACAAACCTCCCACCCCCATCAACTGCAGATGCAGAACAAAGAAACTTGCAAACCCTGTCTGTCTTGAAAAGATATATATGACAGTGGAACTAAGCTCAAGCAGTCATTTTGGATCGGTCACTCTGAGTCATTTTTGGTTTAGTCAGACTTTGGAGCAGTCATCTAGAGACTTCAGACTTTCAGATATTATCTTCTTGCTCCAGCCATACTTGCCTGTTGTTTACAGACAAACACCAAATGAGGTCTAGAAAAGGAGTAACATAGCTTTTTACACCCTGGAAAAGGATTTAAACAAAAGGAATCAAAAGTCTGTGATATTGCATCTTGACAATTCTGGGACTGGCAAATCCAAAAAGGTAGATCCATTCTTAGTGAGGGGAAAGTGGAGTGTGGCAGACAGGGCCATTTAACCAGGACTCCCTACAACTGAAATGAACATTAGCCTAAAAGAGGAGCTATCCACCAAATGCCAGAAAGTATCACCCATTTTATGGGTCTCTCTAAAGGGACAGTATTTAGAGACTGCAGCTTCTGGAAGGTGGCCTCATGAAAAATTGAAATTTTGCGGGGGGGGGGGCATATCCTCCTGCACCCTAACTCCCCTTGCCTAATATATATATATATATATATATATATATATATATATATATATATATATATATATATATATATACCAACCCCAAGATTACTCCACATTGAAGAAAGGGCAAACATGTGACCATAGCTATCAACTTCTTAGTATAAGATATCTGGACAAAGCCTAAAATAATGGTGGGGACAAAGGATCAAAAATAGGACCAGAATTTAAATATTGCTTTAATTAACATAGGAAGTTGCTAGAATAACATCATTTATGATGTTTATCATTTATGCATTTTCGGAAGGATATGAAGTTTGAAACTCAAATGTGGGTCATTATTTAGTGACTTCAGTCTTCACTGATTTGCAGAAAACCACAAATGTTTTGACAAAGTCAGAAGAAGACACCAAAAATATAAGGCAAAAATCTGGACATTCTGTGAAAATCTGGACAGTTGAGAGGTATACCTGGCCCCAAAAAATACTATCTTCCAGAGAAGAAGACAGTTTCATGTTCAGAGTTTTGATCATCTAGGATTTAATCATATGATCTTTCAATCTTAGTAGCGTGTGTGATTGTTAAGAGCAGTGTTAGTGCCATACACAATTTTGTTTGTATTAGTAGTGCCATGTGTGATGGCTGTGTGCAGTGGTAGTACCATGCATGATGTTTATGTGTAGCAGTAGTGCCATTTGTGATGTTTGTGTGCAGTGGTATTACATGTATGATGTTTGTGTGCAGTGGCAGTGCCATGTGTGATGGTTGTGTGGAGTCATGGTACCACGTATGATGTTTATGTGTAGTGGTAATGCCATGTTTGATGGTTGTGTGCAGTAGTAGTACCAAGTATGATGTTTACGTGTAGTGGTACTGCCATGTGTGATGGTTGCGTGTACTGGTAGTACCATGTATGATGTTTATGTGTATTGGTAATGCTACATGTGATGAATACGTGCAGTGGTAGTGCCATATGTGATGTTCATGTGTATTGGTAGTGCCATGTGTGATGGTTGTGTTCAGTGGTAGTACCATGTGTGATGAAAGGAGATACTGCCAGCCCAGCTGGCTGGGGTTTTGTAAATAATTATATGTCATTGATGAATATCAACATATAAAATAAAAAATGATTTATACAACATGCTTGTCTTACAAATGTATTAGAACTGTATGTCATGTGTATATCAAACTCCTTGTACAGATGCATGTGTTGAAAAGGGTATTTGCAGAGTACTGTTTGTAATGTATCCACAGTGTACTCTACTGGATGAGAACAGAAATGTGCATGCATTATTGTAACCATTTAAATGTATATACTTTAACAGTGGAAACTGCAATACAGGAGGTTAACTTCAAAAAAATAACTGAAATTAAATTACTTTATGGCTAGGCCATAAAAGATGGTGGGCCAGATTCACAATGGCTTGCACGGAGTCTAAGAGTAGAGTAAGACTCCATGCAGCCATCATGTCCGACGAGCGATCCAGGAACAGCCTGTAGGGGCATGTAAGAGAGCTCCTAAAATGGCTCTTACACGGACAGGGCCGGGACATGCAAATTACCTCAATTGCAGCTGAAAGGCATGCAAATGAGGTAGATTTGTGATCCAGGAAACCCAAACCTGTCCGAGTAAGAGTAGTGTTATCTGCAGAAATGTACTCAGTTGACAACTGAGTACCATTCTGCAAATAGCAAAACGGAGCCGTGACAGCTCCAAATAAAGGTTGCATCCAGTAGAGGAAGCATGCCAATGGCCAAATATATGGCCATTGGCAATGTTACCCGATGCAAAATGAAAAAAAAGTAATTTAATTTTTTTCCGATTTTCCATGTTTAAGCATAGCGCAGCGTCGTGCAAATGGGCTGCGCTCTAAAAAACAGAAAAATAAAAATTAAAACCCACAAATGTGGATTTTATGGGGATTTGTATTGTACAATGCAAGGCAATGGCAGGCTGAAGACAACATGGCTACCGAGTAGGGGTTGCTAAGGGGGGAACCCAGTCTAAGAGATGTAACCAAGCATTAGTAGGCAATCCTATGCAAATGAGGGTAAGGATAGTGAATCCCAAGTCTACATAGCAAATGAGCACAGTCAGTGGAGTGTAAGACTAGGATAAGGGGAGTAACAGAGTAGGATATAGGTGACATCAGGAGGGGGTATGTATGAAAGAAGATAATCTCATTGGAGCAGAGTGTCATGTGTTAGCTGTCAGTTGCTCATCACTGGAAGAGGTGTGTCATCAGGTATCCTAGCTAAAGTCAAGAAATAGAAGGTGCACACTGTGGGTATCACCAAAGTTTCTTAAAAAATGCTTGCAACGTTTACGCGCATGCGTGTGCCTGTAAACCTGAGTAAGACAATATGCGTGCATGGAAGCGTCAGTGTGCACGTTTAAGCCGGAGTAAACATGTATAAGGCAGTTTAAAGTCTTGTAAGCACCTTTGCACTTGTGTGCACACATTTAGGCAGGAATTAGCTAGTGTAAGTCCATCTAAGCCTGTGTGCGCGCATGTTAGCACGTGTACGCACGTCTGCGCTAGTATGCGCTGCGCTGCCCCCTGAGGAAATGGAAAGGGAAAAGGAAGCACAACAAACAGTAGGAAGTTAACCAGGGAGAGTCAGCAGAGCTAGCAGGTGGAAATAATCAGAATCAGGCAATTACACAGGCAGTAAACCAGCCCAGCCCAGCCCAGCACTTAAAACTCTGCAAACAACTTTTCACCATGTATTGCTCAGAGACACTGCAGCACTGCAGTAAGCTAAGAGAAGTGAATACTGAAAAGGCTTAACTGAGACAAAGAAATGTTAGGGGCTGCCATTGCTGTCATAAACCGACATATGCAACATGCTGAGGGTGGTGACAATGGGAATGCTGCCAACCAACCCCAGTGAGGAGACGGAGAAGAGTGTACAGGCCCAGGGTAACCTACCAGGGGCTACATGAGCTGGAGATAGTGGAGCGCTATAGAGTGGACAGAGACCTCATGCAGCAAATTGTTGAGCTGTGCAGGCCACGCCTCACACACAGAACCAACAGAGGGGAACCCATTCCAGTGGAAACCAAGGTATGTGTTGGCCTATGAATACTAGCAACAGGTACCTTCCAGAGACCAACTGGTGATATGATGGGGATATCACAGGCATCAGCATCCAGGGTACTGCACCAGTTTCTGGATGCCATGTCAGCACATGTCGGTGATCATGTATATTTCCCCAATTCCCGTGAGGTATTGGCCAGCAATATGCATCTCTTCCAGCAAATAGCGGAATACCCTGAGGTAGTGGGTGCAATAGACTGCACGCACATATGCATCAAAGCACCAGCCGGTGAGCGGGGTAGGGTCTACTTCAACCGCAAGGGCTTCCCCTCCATCAACTGCCAGGTTGTGTGTGATGCCCAGGGCATAATACTGAATGTGTGTGCTGGCTGCCCTGGAAGCTACCATGATTCCCATATCTGGCATCTGATGCAGCTGTACCAGACATTTGCCAATGGGGACATCCCACATGGTCACCTAGTGGGGGATGCTGGCTATGCACTGGAGCCGTGGCTGATGACACCCATCAGAAACGCACACACACCTGAACAGGAATGCCATAATGAGGCACACGCACAAACACAAAATGTAATTGAGCGTGTGTTTGGGCTGCTCAAGTCACGGTTCCGGTGCCTGGACACATCTGGTGGAGCCTTGCAGTACACTCCAACTACATGTACCCAAATTGTCATGGTATGTGCTATGCTACATAATATGATCCTGCAAAAACAGCTGCAGCAGGACCAGCATAGGCCTGGCCCAAACAGCCCCCCACCATTGCCAAGGTCATCACAGGCAGAGCGTGACTCGGAGGAGGAACAACCTGAGCCTGCCCCAGTAGGCAGAAGGAGGCATGCCCAGTATGCTTTGGCCTTGGCAAAGAGGCAACGCATAGCACATACACTGGCTCAGTAGGAACCCTGGAAATGATACCTCTCTCTGACCCGCACATATAGTAAAAGGGATGCCTAAGTTGACACTACCTGCTTCAAACATGTACAGGGAGTGTAGTATGTGCATCCGACATAGGCAGCCCTGCAGCACCACCTGAGGCATGATTGCCATGTGTCAAGCAATTTAAGGTAGTGCTAAACAGCATTTACCACCATGTAGTATATGCAAACAGAATACACACACCAACTAGTACAACTGTGGTCAGTGTTGAGTAATATTGGGCAATGTCCAGCAAAGTTGGTGAATATACAGCAATGTCGGACAAGCCTGGTCTAAGTAGGGCATAGCAGAATAAAAGCCAACATGCTCATATTTGCTTAACTGGCCCTTAAGCAGTCTGGTTTGCTCAGTATAGAAATATAAAGCAGTGATGGGCCTCAACCCCAGGATACTGTGCACCATAGTTAAAGTACTGAACCACTAAACCATGACAGCATTGCACTGTTCAGCCAGTATGAAGGAATGTTGATAAGTCTATGCAAAGTATCTCATGGAAACCCTGCAGGCACAGCATAATCCCTGTTGAGTTATGACACAAAGGTGAGTCCTGCAGTAAGAACAGAACTTGACTTCCAACACACACAGTATAAATGTTAATATCGGTCATGTTCACACACATCCACAAATGTAGTGGACTTCAGATTGCAACATACTGAAAGGTCACACTGGGCATGCTCACACACTTGGATAAATGAGACATATGTCAGGCAACAAAACATGGAAAGCCTGAACTGGGCATGCTCACACACTTAGGCCATGTCTGACTACAGCAGTGGGCCACACATCTGGCAGTTGCATGTGTTAACCCAGGAACCTCTCACTATCCAGCAATCCACCCTGTGCACACAGTTACATGACAACAGACACTTATATAATATAGTGGAACCCTGTCATGATCAAACATGTTCCACAGATACCTAAGTTGTTCATAGAAACTGGGAAAGCAAAGACGATAAAGACCTGCAAACAGTATCAGCAGTAAATATTGTGCATCCCGAGCAGAAGCATAGGTTCAGAGGTCGATAGTAGGCTATCTGCCCTAGGGTATGTACAAGCCTAGCCAGAGTGTGTTTGGCTTTTGCAGCCCTGTCAGAGTACTACACTGTGCCAGTGAATAGTAGGTCACACAAGATAGCCCATGTACATTTAGGCTACTGTGCCTCTGTCTAGCAGGGACACAGAAGAGATCCCAGGGGTGAATTTGTGATTTCCCATCCATGTGTCCAGATTTGGCTTGAAGAGGGTCAGCGAGGGGCTATGTCTAATATGAATTGGGATTCTATTCCAGAGTGAGGGGAGCCTCTGGGAAATGAATCTGTCCCTCCAGCATGTCCTTTTTATTCCTGTGCTGAGGTTTAAGTCCCTGGAGCATGTATCTCTAAGGGACTTGGATTTTTGAGGTGGAGCATGTCCATTAATTCGGGCTTTGACATGGCTTTGTATGTCAGGCATAGATTGCCTCTGAGTAGGTGGTAAGCAACTGAGTAGAGCTGGAGTTTCCTTAGTTGAGCTGCATATGACATCTGTTTGTAGCCCATGACCCTCTTGGAGAGGTACTTTTGGGTCTCTCCAGGTGCTGCAGGTGTCGGGTAAGGTACATCCCAAAAGGGCCATTGTATTCAAGTATGGTGCTGATGACTGATGAGTAGAGGGGCACAATGACCTCACTTGATGTAGATGCAAACCCGTTCGTGATAAGGTGGCATATATAGAAGGTGTTTGTAACCACTTTGGCAATGTGATTATCAAAGGAGAGATTACTATCTACATTGGTCCACAAATCTCAAGTTACTACTTCTGTACTTAATGGATTACCACTTATGTGGTAATTTGTGTGCACCTTGTTTTTCACAAAGGGGATGACTATGCACTTTATAGCATGTAGCTCGAGCTTGTGGCTCTGGCAGCAAACATCCATCTCTGTGAGACCCTTCTGGAGGATGCTTGTGTTAGCTGGAGAGTCGATTATGGCCCCCAGTTTGCAGTCATCTGTGAACCTTGTCAGCCATAATGCCCCATGTGTTAGCCTGAACCTCAGAGAAGTATATACCGAACCAGAGAGGTCCCAGAACTGAGCCCTGTGGGATGCCACTTGTAACTGGTTTGTATTTGGACATGGCACCTGTGATTCTGACAATGTGGGTTCTATCCCTGAGCCAGTTTGCAACCCATCTTGTGATATAGGGGTTGATATTTAAGCTGTTAAGCTTATGTATGATATCCGAGTGGGGTATTGTGTTGAACGTTTTTGCGAGGTCCAGGTAGGCTGTGTGGACTACCTTGCCCTCATCCATAGCTTTGGTAACTGTTTCAAAGAAATCAACTAGGTTTAAGAGGCAAGATCTGCCCTTAACAAAGCCAAATTGGGTAGGGTCCAGTGTCTGGAGGCTCCCAATGTCTTTGTTTATGAGTTCCATGATAATACGCTCCATAGCTGTACAGACCAGACTAGTCAGGCTTATGGGGCGATAGTTCCCAGGGTCTGTTGTGGCACCACCTTTGTGGAGTGGAACCACTGTAGCTGTATGCCATTATTCGGGTACATATCCTGTAGTAAGGCTAAGTTTGAACAGTGACTTAATGTGAGGGTTCAGTTCTTCTTGGAGCTTGTGTAAGACACAGCCTGGGATACCGTCCAGTCCCATAGCTGCTGTGTTTTCTGCTTTGGCGAGGGCAGCTTTCACCTGTGCATCTGTGATGTCAGGGAGGTTACATTCAGTTGGGATAGGCATTTGTTCCTTTGTGTGTGAAGGGGAGGGAGGTTTGTGCTGAATCTGTCTGCCAGGATGTTGGCTGTCTGTAGTTTTGGTATATTTTGTACTGTTATGCAACAATTCAGAGCATATCTGGGAGTTTCCACCCATATTATGGACATAACTAAAGAAGGACTTGTGATTATCTTTAGTGTCTAGGGCAATTTCCCTTTGGAAACTGGCCTTTGATGATTTTATGAGGTATTGAAGTTTCTTGCTAATACTGATCAGAGATGGCTTCCATTTTTGGGATTTTGCTCTGTCATGTAGTAGCTTCCTCCTTCTGTTGTATAGCTTATTTATGGCTGGGGTCCACCAAACAGGTCTCCTGTTTTTGGAGGAGTGAGGCTTCATTTTATTTGGGATAGCACGATCCATGCATTCCTGCAGGTGCTCATAGAATGCATTTGTAAAGGATTCTGCGGATTGGCCTGTTATCCTCTGGCCTGTGGGCTTTGAAGGATTCCACCTCAGTCTTGAGAAGTGCAAAGTTGGCATTTGAGAAATTCTATACAGTGATTTCCTTGGCTGGGGCTGGGGATGGGATATGGATGTCCATGGAAATTTGTTAATGGTCTGATCTTACCAATGAGGGGTTTACCTCTGGTGTGGAACATAGAGTCCCCATGTTGGTGATGACCAGGTCCAATATGTTGTTCCCTCTTGTGGGAGTGGTGACCAGTTGTTCCATCGCATTACAGTTTATAACTTCAAGGAACCATTGGGTGAGTGTGTTTGGGCATGAGTAGTTGTTGCAGTCAATGTTTGGGTAGTTGAAGTCACCCAATAACATAGTTGTAGGAGAGACCTTGATATTCTCCAGTGTTCTCAGGAATGCCAAGTGGGGTTCCTGTAATAGGGAGGGTGTTCTGTAGCAGGCTACAAACTGAAATGCAGTTTGGCCCGCTGTTAGTTGCACATGGATGGTTTCTGATGCTTCATGCAGTGCCACTAACCTGGAGGTGTAGGTATCTTTGATGAATATAGATACTACCCCTCCTTTTGTGCTTCAGTCCGAGTTTTGTGTGTGAAACGCATGGTATGAGTTATAACCTGGTAGTGCTGGGGTGCTCTCAGGAGCCTTGAACCAGGTTTCTGTTACTGCACAGACATCGATATTCTCCATACTGAGGAGAGCCTCAAGTGTGTGCATCTTGAGGTGTAGACGTCTGGCATTGAGTAGCATTACCTCTAGATTTTGTATCCTTGGGTTGTCAATGGAGGTGTGTATGTCCTTTGAGCCTCACCTAAAAAATGCACTATGGGGGTGGCAAGAGGCATGGCCAGTATATGAAAGCCTAAGGGTGACAGGTGCAAGCCGTCCCTAGTGAAGCAACGTGGCTTGTCAGGCATGTCATCCCAGGCTGACAGACACTGGATCCCCATTGAATGACACCAATACTTTAGACAATTGTTTAAACTGATCATTTTGTCTGTATACTCTGGCATCATTCTTGGTGAGGGCAAGATGCTACCCAAGGTCAGGGTCATACCAGCCTGGGCTACATGATCAGAGAGCTGCTCTATGTCTCATGTCTTGTAGTCCAGGGAGGTACGTCTCATGTCATTCACACCTGCATGGACAATGACAGAGTCATACTTGTACCTGCTTTGGAGTGACCTGAGTGCTTGCGTTATGTGGTGGATCCTGCCACCTGACAGGCAGCTTACAGTGACCTTCTCCTTGTTCAGTCAGTTGAGCGGGACGTCAGTGTGCCGGACAATAGAGTCCCCTATAACAACTGTATTTGGTGTGTTGTTTGGCCTTAAGGGCTGTGACTGTGAGGCACACTGATTTTGTGAGATATGTGATTCATGGGTATTGTTGAGGGGTGGCTGTTGCTTGGGTATCTGTGGCCAGTACAGTTGCTGCAGGTGTTGGGTAAGGTACACCCCAAAGGTGGCATTGTAACCAAGCACGGTTGTTATTAGTATAGGGGCACAATGACATCACTCGATCTAGATGTGAAACCATATGGGATAAGGTTGCTTATATAGAAGGTCTGTCCAACCACTGTGGCAACGTGAATGTCAAAGGTGACAGTACGAACAAGTCATGTCCCCAATCACCTAACAACACCTACCATATGTAATGGAGTACTACCTATGTGTTAATGTGTGGGCATGTTGTTATTCCCAAAGGGGATGACTATGCAACTAATGGCATTTAGCTGTAGGCCATGGCTCAGGCACCAGTCATCCATCTCTGAGAGACCCTGTTGGAGTATGCATGTGGCAGCTGGAGAGGTGATCATGGCACCCAGTTTGCAGTCAAGTGTGAACAAGGTCAGCCATATTCCCCCTGTGGTAGCCTGTACGTCAGACAAATATATACTGAACAAGAGAGGTCCCAGGACTGAGCCGTGTGGGATGCCACGTGTAACTGGTGTATAGTCAGACATGGCACCTGCAATTCTGACCATGTGGGTGCTATCCCTGATCCAGGTAGCAATCCATCATGTGAGATATGTGTCCATATCGATGCTGGTGAGCCAATGCATAATGGCCCAGTGGGTTATTGTGTGGAAGGGTTTAGCAAGCTTCAGGTAGGCTGCGTGTACAACTGTCCCTATGTTGATGGACCTGTTAACTGTCAAAAGAATACAAACATGTTCAAGAGGCAAGATCTGCCCACAACAATGCTGAAATGTGTAGGACACAGTGTCTGTAGTTTCCTGATGTCTATGTGTAAGAGTCCCATGACAATACACTCCATAGCTTTGCATAACAGGATAGTTAGGCTTATAGGGCAATATTGTCTGTGTTCCATTCTGGCACCAACTATGTGGAGTGGGAACACTGTCGCTGTATGCCATTCCATGGGTACATATCCTGTAGTAACTCCAATATTGCACAGTGATGTAATGTGAGGGTTACGTCTGTCATGAAGCTCGTGTAAGATGCAGGCTGGGACACCAACTGGTCACATTGATGCTGTAATGTATGCTTTGGGGAAGGCAGCACTCACCTGTTACTGTGTGGTGTCAAGGAGGTTACACTCTGTTGGGATGGGTAATTGCTCCCTAGGGGGGATGGGGGGAGACATCTGCACTGAACCTGTTTGCCAGGATGTTGGCTATGCCAGTGGGTTCAGGGTAAGTGTAGTCAGTATGCAGTAACTCACAGCATATCAGTGAGTGTCCACCCAGGTTCCTGACATAACAGACAAAGGCCTTGTGATAGTCCTACTTGTCTGGTGCAATTGTCCGTGAGAAGAAGACCTTAGATAAGTACATGAGTGATCATAGCTGTCTGCTAGTACAGATCACAGATGCTTTCCCCATCTGGGATTGTGCTCTATCATGTAGTAGCTTCCTCCTGACATTGTACAGCTCATTAATGGCTGGTGTCTACCAGACAGGTCCCCTGCCATTGGAGGAGTGAGTCTTGTTGTTATTTGGGGTAGCACAATCCATGCAGTCCACTAGGAGTCCATAGAATGTGTATGTAAAGGATTCAGCAGTCGGAGCTGTATTTCACACTGTCTCAAGGTCTCTGAAGGATACCACCTTGCTTTGGTGAAGTGAGACATTGGCTCATCAGAAGTTCACCAAGATTACCCAGGATGGGTGTGTGGAGTGTATATGTATGTCCACTGAGATAGCTGTATGTTCCGACCTTACCAATGAGGGGTATATTGCTGGTGTGTAACATAGAGTCCCCATGTCGGTGATGATCATGTCCAATATGTATTCCCCCTTGTGGCTGTGGTGACTGGTTGTGCCATAGCATATGAATGTACAAATTGTAGCGACTGTAGGGCGAGGTTGTTGCGGCTTGAGTAGTATCCCCAGTCAATATTCATGTATCTGATGTCACCCAATATAATGGTGTTCGTGGAGACCATCATATCCCCCACTGTTCCCAGGAAAGCCGTGTGTGGTTCCTGAGTATGGGAGGGTGGTCTGTAGTAGGCAACAAACTGAAAGGCAGTTTTGAACAATGGTAGTTGTATATGTATGGTCTGTGATGCTTAGTGCAGTGCCACTAACCCGGAGGTGTGTGTATCTGTGATGTATATGGATACACCCCCTAGTTGTGTTGTCCGTTCCAAGTCCTGTGGTCAGAAAGCATGGTATGAAACATAACCTGGTAGTGCTGGTGTGCATATGTGACCCTGAACTAGGCATCTGTTAGTGCACATATATTGCTATCCCCCATACTGAGGGGAGTCCTGAGTGGCCGCAATATGAGGGTAACACATCTGGTGTTGAGCAACATTACCCTTAGTGTTATTTAACCTGTAATGTCTATGTAGGTGGGTTTGTCTTTTGAGCCCTGCTCAACAAATGCACTATGGTGGTAGCAAGAGCCTTAGCCAGCATTCAAAGGTCCAAGGGTGACAGGTGCAAGCTGTCCATAGTGAAGCTATGTGGCATGTTGAGCATGTCACCACAGGCTGACAGACACTGTATCCCCTATGAATGACACCAATCTGTTAGCCAAGTGTTAAATGTGATATGTTTGTCTGTATACTGTGACATCATACTTGGTGGGTGTAAGATGCTAGACAAGGTCAGGGTCATACTGGCCTGGGCTACATCATGACACTGTTCCTCCATGTACCATGTCATGTGGTCCAGGGAGTAACATCTGAGGTTTTACGCACCAGCATGGACAATGATGGTGCCAGTCCTGTACTTGCTTTGTAGTGACCTGACTGCATGTGTTATGTGGCAGATCCTGACACACGACAGACAGCACAAAGGGACTATTCCCTTGTATGGGCTGGTGAGTGGTACGTCAGTGTGTCTGACAATAAGTGTCGCCTATCACAACTGTATTATGTGTGTTGTGTAGCCTGAAGGCAAGTGACTGTGTGGCACCCTGACATTGTGAACTATGTGAGATGTGGGAATTGTAGTGGGGTAGCAGTTGTGTGTGTGCCTGATGTGGAGGTCTCTGCTGCTTAGGCAGAGTTCATTTACAGCATCCGAGTATGTGTATGTGTGATAATGTGGTTTGAGTGCTGTCGCCAGAGGATATGTGAGACTGATATGTGGTGTGTGTGGTTATCTTCACCACCTGATAGACTATGCCAGTCATGGGTTGAGAGAGTTCAGCACCCTGTATGTCTCTATAGGTGCATCTCACACATATATCTGGGTTTGTTGTGAGGAGGAGAGTCTTGTCTGTGTACATGAGGCAGACGTGACATTGTGTCTACATCACAATATTCACCAGCTGGACTGGAGAGTGCACACAAAGCCGACCCCTGGACATGCCGGGATATCATCATGACATACTCTGTAGCCAGATGACAAAGGATCAGTAGGGTGTTAAGTGTGTAAAGGAGTATATCAGGGATTAGTGCTCAGGTTTGTTGGTGTTCTGTAAAGAGTAGCTGAGAAGGAGTCCAGACTGAATCATGACACCTCCGACAGCTATGTCATATATAGCAATGTACACACATATATGTCATGAGTCAGGGCCAACTGTACCTGACTGACAATGCCGACATCCTGACAGACAGGCCCATATATACATACCCACCTCCCACTGACGATAGTCCATATCATCATACCAGGAGATATCACATGTAGAATGGATGAACAGCTACCCCAATGCTAAAAGCATGGCATCAAGTGGACTACATTGATTACCAATATGTGTCATGCATAAACTACAGAACAAACAGATCCTGCACCTGAACAGTCAGCTGAACCTCCCCTACACAGGATGTGGAACCGTTGAATGTGTTACAGCAACATATGGCACTCCACACAAGTGTTGGTGCACAACACACCATGGGATGTACAGTCCAGTATGCCTATGAAGTATGATCTGCAAGCCATGGAGTCCATCATGGTTGAAGTCATAAACCAAGCTATTGGAAGCTGACATACACACAACCCTACTAACCGTGGTATGTTCATGTGCGGATCATGGTTCCCAAACATGCTAGACTGTTTGCAAGGCAGCCACACAGGACATACATCACTGAACACAGCTACACATGTCTCACATACACTTTGAATAGCCCTTTATCAACATCCCAGACACATGTAGTAGCCACAAAACCAACAAGCTGTGCATAAATATGTGTTGACATATGAAGGAATGTCGATGTGTCCACAGATAGATCACACAAGGTAAGGATTATGAGTTCCTGTTCCAGCTGTTGACACCTGATGACCCACATGGACCATTCCTGGAATGGCATAAAACAAAGTGTACACACATTACCATGTCCAGTCTGATGATGTCAGCACCCTAGAAATACAGACAGAGAAGGGAAACCACCCAGTAAAGCAAATAGTGCGCTGTGCTAATGCATCTCTCTCTAGTATCATAACCTAGTTAGGTAGGGGTTTGAATCCTGCAAATGGTGACTGCGTGTGTGGGGTGTGTATGTGGGTGCAATCCTCTATGAAAGGAGTGGCCTTTTTGAAGACTGGGAAAACACACTACAGATGTACATTCCTCTTTGGAAAGACTGATGATGTCAGCACCCTAGAAATACAGACGGAGAAGGAAACCACCCAGTAAAGCAAATAGCGCCATGCTAATGCGTCTCTCTGTAGTATCATAACCTAGTTAGGTAGGGGTTTGAATCCTGCAAATGCTGACTGTGTGTGTATGTGTGTGCAATTCTCTATGAAAGGAGTGGCCTTTCTGAAGACTGGGAAAACACACTACAGATGTACATTCCTCTTTGGAAAGACTGATGATGTCAGCACCCTAGAAATACAGACGGAGAAGGGAAACCACCCAGTAAAGCAAATAGCGCGCTGTGCTAATGCGTCTCTCTGTAGTATCATAACCTAGTTAGGTAGGGGTTTGAATCCTGCAAACGCTGACTGTGTGTATGTGTGTGCAATTCTCTATGAAAGGAGTGGCCTTTTTGAAGACTGGGAAAACACACTACAGATGTACATTCCTCTTTGGAAAGACTGATGATGTCAGCACCCTAGAAATACAGACGGAGAAGGGAAACCACCCAGTAAAGCAAATAGCGCACTGTGCTAATGCGTCTCTCTGTAGTATCATAACCTAGTTAGGTAGGGGTTTGAATCCTGCAAGTGCTGACTGTGTGTGTGTCACTCTTGGTCAATGCAGTGTGGGTCTTGCTTTTACTATGTTATGGCATATTATGATTACAACAGTAAGTGCATTGCACACATCAGGTATATGCGTTGCAAATATATATGTGTACATGTTCCCTTAATCAGTACATAGGTGTGAAGCCTGCATACTACATGACTACATTTGTTGCCATTGACAGGTTGTGCCGCAGCTTCTCAGATCGTAGGTCACATATGTATGTATGTGACAGGCCCATCCACTGTCGTGATCCATGGCCAAGGTCATCTGTGCCACACACACCCATGACAGTTACTTTACAGTAGTGTGAGTGAGGGTATATGCCTGGGGTATATGTCAGGCATGTTCATACACAACCATGACTGCCAATAATGGACAGTCTTTATAGGTGTACAACCGCCTTGTGTATATGCATCCAGGCCTCCAATGTGTCATGTGACACACCTTGGGACTCCACAATACCTATGGATATGTGGATACCAAGGGACACATGACATAACATGAGGCTGTATGTACACATTGGTACCCAACATACATGTTGAGGGCTACCACCAATGTGGTACTGATGGGATAGGAAGTATAGTACATGTGGATGACTATGCCATAGTCGGCTTACTGTTATACAGCATGTATCACATGACAGGCATCTGTCTGTATGATACCCTTGTGTAGGATATGTGTCCCATCCAGGGAATGGATTGTAGGCCACTGCATGCATTACCAGATGTGGATGGATACATCCCTAGTGTGTTTGCATGTACTGAAAGGGGCTATATGCCAAATAGGTGTGGACACAGGAATGGGTGGCAGTAATTACCACTGGTTAGTGTTATAGTGTAGCACCGGAAGGATACAACTGTTACTGAGTTCCCTATGACTGTGTGTCATTTGTCAGGACAACATCCAATGATTGCTTATAGTCATGCTGTTGAGGTTATGTATACTACCAGACCGCAAATCATTGACAGATACTAACAGTATCACCCACAGCATGGTGTCTACCCATGTCATACACACATGTCTACCCATGTTAGTACATAACTGTAGTAGAATGCATACTGGCCATTGAAAGATACTGTGACATGTTCACTATGTGTACAACAGGGTATGCCACATGTCCCATGTGTCTACTATGCACGTACATACAGACAGTGCACCCACCATGTTCACAGATGTACACTTGCTAATCTGTACTGCACACATCACACACATACTGTCCACTCACTAACACATGCTGGCAACACATTACACGTCAGCCAAGTGGCACATGGGTGGACAATACATAGTCAGACCTAACAGTGGTGTAAACAATGCTACATTGACAATCAGAGCTTTGATGAATAATGTCTGCTGAGATATACCTACAAGGATGTCATTACACTTTCCTGTTGACAACTTGCTAATATTGCTACACTGCTATAGTGTCACCCTGTGCATCAGCACCATGTTAGCCTGTTCCTCCATCAATGTTACAGATGACAGGAGGCGACACAGGTATCATCATATGCACAGGGTGTTTTGTTGTTTGCCAGAGCCTGACATTGACCCATCCAATCGACATGTCTGTGTGTGTGTGTGTGTGTGTGTGTGTGTGTGTGTGTGTGTGTGTGTGTGTGTGTGTGTGTGTGTGTGTGTGTGTGAGGGACAACAGTACAGCATGGGCCAATGTTGATGTAATGTGTGTGTGTGTGTGAGCCCTAGTTGTTTGGTTAATGTGTGTGTGTCTGCATGCACACAGCTCCACCATGTGGCTGCCATATACAGTAGTTTGTGGGACAGCCACAGACTGTACCTGCTAGGCCATACAGATTACTGTCTCTGGCCACGGACACAGTACCTGTGCCTGGCAGGGGTGCTATGGACAGTATCGGGTACCAACCCTGACTGGGTACTGTCCTCAGAGGCAG
Source organism: Protopterus annectens (assembly GCF_019279795.1). Lineage (NCBI taxonomy): Eukaryota > Metazoa > Chordata > Ceratodontiformes > Protopteridae > Protopterus > Protopterus annectens. The sequence goes on from NC_056732.1 coordinate 1,343,204,938, forward strand.
AGGTGGGATGACTGGACCCATGTCCCTGCTGGGAATGGCCAGAGCCATGTGCACGTGGTCTACTGGGATGGTCAATGGACAGGCCAGCCCCAGCATTGCTGGGGCTGGTACTGCCACTACGGGAGTGGCTGTGACCCGGGGGCCATCCGCGACCACTGCCAGCTGTTGCTGTTGCTGGCATGCATCCGCGTCGATGTCGCAACCATCCCGCATGGTCCTGGCTCATGGATGACATATTGTGGAGGGCATCTATTGTCTCCCCCCAATGTCTATCAATGACCTCGGTGTAAGTCCGGATGGCACCGGCAAGGTCACGGATGCTGTCATTGATAGCGGTGTAATGTGCCCTCTGCGCCCTAAGTCCCTGCCTGGTGTACCGTTCCATACGTGCCTGAGCCTGCATTACAGCCCGGAACATACTGGATGTCATGAGACCAGTGAGGGCACGCCTGCCAGGGGCAATATGACCAGCGGTGCTCCCCCGAGAACCCCTGGACCTCCGCCTATGTGGTACCATTCCAGGAATATGGCTATGGCTGCTGTGAGGGGATGCAAGTGCCATGGGTACCACACTCTCCTGGTCAGTGCCAACTGTATGCTGTCCCTCGCCTATGGCCATTGGTGGTGAGGGATGTATTGGCAGTATGAGTGTGCATAGATGGGGTTGAACGCTGTGTACTGTCAATTGGTGGACCAACGACAGACCCTGTCAAACCTCCCTGTGTCAATATACATGTCTCATCATCAGCACTATTCATGGCAGTGGCTTCAGGTTCCCTGCTGCATTCGGCCAGCCCTAACTCAGCACCTGTGAGAAGAAGACAGGAAACACACTTTACGGTCTACACATGAACACATGCACACATGCACACATGCACACATGCACACATGCACACATGAACACATGCACACATGCACACATGAACACATGCACACATGCACAGTAATACACTCCTCACTACAGCACATACACACACACCAGCAATCCAACACATACTCTATAGTGGGTGAAGGTGGGTGTCAGTATCACAAGGTAAACAGTCACCACACATGTGTCAGCATGCAGAATATGTGTTGCACAAGACCATACAGTGCTAGTGTAGATGCCCCAATGTAATGGCAGTATACATGGCTTTGTTGCAACTGTGTCATTGTTCAGTGATTGGCTACACCCTGGAACACAATTTGTACATGGACACAACCCAATGTGTGTCAAGTGACCTATACACCCACTAGCATTCCAGGACATATATGTGACACTTTGTTTGGATGGCAACTGCTGTGCATATTGTGTATACTGGCATATGTAAGCACACACACAACATGCTATGCATATTGTGTATAGGTGCATATGTTTGCACACACAACATTGAGGTGCAAAGCAATGACTGCTATGAGTATAGCATGTTTTCATGTACTGCATATGATAAACATGTTCTGTTGTGTACAGCTGTAGCAACTATGCATATCTAAGGTGCAGTACAGTGCTGCCACACTTGTGTCTGCTGCACTGTGCAGTGTATGTGCTTGAGGCAGCTACTGACTTTAATGTGATGATTAATGTCTCACAGCAAACATGGACAGCATGCATTATGCGTAGGTGTGTTACGTGTACATGGCCTACACCTCACCTATGACATGCACATTTCATTACCATTATTAAAGTGTTAACACACTCACCAGCATGTACCGTCTGCCCTGCTGTCACACCAGAGGGACCTACAAGAATATGACACAGTTTATCAGTGGCCACAACTGTGGCATTGCTGCCATGAGTGTGCTAATCTACAGTGGAACAACAGTCAACAGTCACAGGTGTGGAGATACTATTCCAAATATCAGTATTGCACATGAGAGGCAGCACAACTGCTAAACACACAGTACACATCTCACATAAGCATATTCTAACAATACAGGTAACAGTAGTCTACAGCTAGGGCATATTACCTGCATGCTCCATGTCATCCTGCTGGGTAGCTCCGGCCTCCATGATGACACATGCATGATGTTGCTGCTGCTGTAGGCCAGGAGCCACCATGCTTAGGAGCAGCTCCTCCACTCTGGTGAGGGGGGGATGTATGGGCGCACCACCACCTGTGGCAAGCTGTTGCCTATGGATATCAGATGCACGCTGCTGGACATGTCTGATTAAATCACTGCAGTGATGGCGTACCTGCTCATATGTCCGGTTATGCATGCCTATGTCATTTACCCGGTGAACAAGATCTTGCCACAGTGCAGTGCGCTCATGCTGGTGCTGGCTGGCCCTGGAAAAAAGCAGTGCATAGTTTTGATACAGGCTGGCCTGTATGACCTCCTCCTCTGCAGCTGTATACACAGGATTGCGGCGATGAGCCATAACCCTGGAAGACAATTAAACAATATGTGTGAGCAAGTCATGTGGCACACTTAACATTATGAAGTACAGATATCACTTAACTGCCAGATATAGCATCTGTCTGTCTATCAGAGGATACACACCTTCAATACCACTTATCAGTGCTCAGCCCACAACTGCCTGACAGTGGCTGCCGCACTCCATACAACAAACCAGTATACACCAGTACTTGACACACTGTATTGGATACAATGCACAACCTCACACTGGGGGTATATATCAAGCTAATGCATGATGAATATTGTCATCCAATGCAATGAATGTAATGTACAGTTACAGTATTAACAGTAAACCACCCTAGTCTTTGATGCCATACCCTACCTAACATATGTGCACGGTTGTTAATATAGCTGGCATACTGCTGTAACAGAGTATACATGTTGCTAGGTACACACACATACCCTGTAACACACATGTGATTGCGGCCATGGTACAGGCATCATTACACACACATTAGTCAAACATACAACACACAAATGTATGCCAACACAGATGAGCATTACCTGTGTACCTTATAGTACTGTGTGCCCCTACTTACAGATACCTATGCCTGAGGAATGTAATCTGTGCAGACTACAGGAAACACACAAGACAGTGATACCAGGGAATGTGAACATACACCATACTGTGGTGTTTAGGCCTACAGCTTCAGGTAGTACAACAGTTCATATGTGACCTGGATTCACCAGCAGTACCACTTACTGAGCATACATGTACTGCTACAGCCTACAATGGGACACCACAGTCATACACAAGGTACTACGTCACAACATATGCCATCCTACTATGTCTGCATCCCAATAACTGACACATCTTTCTCTGCCCTCACACCTAGGACACAAACTACCATGACAGACACAACCTCATGCTAAGCTATCACACCTTTACAGACCTTGCACACAGTCAGTATCACACTCATTCCACCTCACATAGGTGGTATTGCACTGAGTACATGTGTGTGCGCATTGTGACATAGGTAGGTACTACACTACTGGGCATGAGCCTACAGCAGCCTAGCCATATGCTACCTTGCCATTTGACACACATGTAATGTGATTACACTTGCTCCTGTCAAACGGATACACAGAGGTGACTCACAGGGCATATTACCTATCTCCATAACATTCATCAGGGGTATGTATGACATCTACTAATGATGAGCCATGTTTATTAATGCTGGGTAGTTTAGTCCAGAGTATGGCATATTTGTGTATAGGAACCTGTACCTCCAGCATGTGCTGTTCAGTGCATTGACATGGATTAGGGCCCTAGGTCATGTAGCCCAGAGGGATTGTGAGGTGTTGTCATGGTGGTTGGCCGACTGCTATGGGTGTGACATACCTCTGTATGTCTGGCAGTGGTAACCTCTGTGTATGATGTATGCAATGCACTCTAGCTGTGGTTTTGTGAGTCAGTCTGCATAGGGCATGTGTTTGGGGCAGTGTCACTCTTTGTTAGGTATGTCTGTGGCCTTTCCACTTGCTGTGGTTGTCATGTGAGGTACATACCACATGGGGCATTGTGAGGCGTAGGTGGTACACTGACCTATATTTCCCTATATGGCAAACCTTTTGTGATGACATGTACCACGTAGAGGGATTACAAGACTAGTGTGGAACTGTGACTATTAGAGGGGAGGCTACTGTACACCATGTCCCATGTTCCCTTCTGACACCTTCAGTGTTGGGCAGGCAACCACCTATCTGGTAGTTAGTGTGTAAAGTGTTTTGGAATGGGGTATGGTACTGCAGTATCAACACTGGTGTTCAGTCAATGCGTTGGTCACCAGGCACCTGTTGCAGCACGCCTGACCCGTGTCTCCTCTCTCTCTCTCTCTCTCTCTCTATATATATATATATATATATATATATATATATATATATATATATATATATATATATATATATATATATATATATATATATATATATATATATATATATATATATATATATATATATATATATATATATATATATATATATATATATATATATATATATATATATATATATATATATATATATATATATATATATATATATATATATATATATATATATATATATATATATATCTCTATATATATATATATATATATATATATATATATATATATATATATATATATATATATATATATATATATATATATATATATATATACATATATACAGGTATATATACACATACTTGTAAACATCCATTGCTGTACATATACATGCACATATAGGCACATATACTGGCCACCTTTCATGTTGGGAATATGAATCATTAAACAGTTGTGAGACATACAATTTTGTAAAAATATTGCACAGTGTTGTGTAGAATGCATTTTGCTGTCCTCAGGCCATATAGCTGTAGCAGGCCTCACTGTCTCAGTCCCACAGCATTTAACCACCACATGACATATACCTGCACTGCTTGCTGTTTTCAATGCCACACACTACAACCTACATAGATATGTGGACATAGCAACCTTCAACTACATATATATGTCTAGCCTTCACTAACAGTTGCAGTATGTACCTTGCCCTATGCACATCTGCATTTACATATAGATATGGACTGCGCACACATATGGAGGGTTCACAGTATGTACAGTACCCTTCATACACATCATTCGCATCCCACCAAATACATATCTGTTACATACCTTACCTTTGTATTTCTTACCTCTGTCTGTTGTACCTGTTGACGTTTATTTTTCTTTTTAAATATTTTTTTGGTGTCTACAAACACCTCTGTTTGTTTGTTTGTTTTTTGTCTGTCTCTCTTGCTTGCTTGCTCTCTCTCTCCATATGCTGCAATGATATAATTGCATGTGTGGACAGCAAGTACAGGCTGCTTTTGTAGGTATCTGCACATGTGCATGTGATGGCCTCTGCACCAATTGGTGCCCACCATTTAGTAATTGCATGCAGCCTGCTGTGTGCTAATTGCAGTTCTCACTGTGATTTCAGGACACTGCTATAAAATGATAGGTTAGGTAGGCGTAGGCCTTTCAGTTTTGCAAGGTGGGGACCATGCTTGTTTGCTGTGGACACTGTTGTGTGAGTCAGAAGGTTGGTATATGTCTCATATCTGAAGCTGGGTTGTAGACAGTGAAATGCATGTTGTACTGAAACCTGACTGTTGCTTCTTCCAGTACACTCTTCTCAGTGTGTCAGTTTACTCACACCTCCTAATGCTAACACTGGATACATGGGAGTATGTACTTTGTTTTGGAATTAGGAAATTAACTAGCATACAACAGTGGTTATTCCAATGTATTGCTCTGGCTTTCCTATATTCCCTTCACATTCACTCCTTGTAATGCATGTTATATTTCTGTCTTGAAATGTATTGCTCTGGCTTTCGTATTTCCCCTTTACATTCACTCCTTTTAATGCATGTTATATTTCTGTCTGTCTTCAAATGTATTGCTCTGGCTTTCTTAGTTTCCCTTTACATTCACTCCTTGTAATGCATGTTACATTTCTTTCTTGAAATGTATTGCTCTGGCTTTCGTATTTCCCCTTTACATTCACTCCTTTTAATGCATGTTATATTTCTGTCTTGAAATGTATTGCTCTGGCTTTCATATTTTCCCTTTACATTCACTCCTTTTAATGCATGTTATATTTCTTGCAGCACCAAGTTATTGTATATCTGCTGTGGCTTAGTGGTATGTCATGCAGACTGGTGAGTCCAAGGTGTGGGGTTTGAGACTGACAAGGATATTTTATTTTGCTGATGAGCAGACTACAGGTCTTGTTATACAGAATGACTAAGGCACTTTTAAGCAGCTGTTAGCGGGTTTGCACGGGTTTGTGTGATGCTTAGCTATGCTTATCTATGCTTAGCTAAGCGCACACAAGCGCACACATGCTTACAACTGCTTAAAAGTGCTTACTCCCGCTAACACCCGTGCTATTTTCTTTTAAAGAAAAGAAAATGGGGAAATAGGAAAGTGGTGAAAAAGGGGGCACAAAGAGGGTAGGACAGTAGGAAAACAAGCTCGGGATGTGCAGGAAGGATGTAGGGAAGGCCCATAGCTGCCCAATTCTTTACCAGCAACAGCTGTGCATATGTTAGAAATTTAGAGTGAGATTTGAAACCTTCCACCCCTGAGAGAGGAGTGAGGACAACAAAGTATGTTGTAGAGCCAATTGTAATTATCAGTTTACATGTCCAGCAGACATGTGTGCGAAATGGGCAACTATGTATGGGGCATAATTTTTTTGTGGGAACAGAGTGCCCTTTTTTTTTTTCAGGTGAGAGTGGAATGTGAGGTACAGGAAGTAGGTATATTTGGGGAGGTAGGTTGGGGAGGTTAACAGACAAGACAAACAAGATGCATACAGGGGCAGAGTATGACACATGTGGGGGTAAACACAATTGATGGGGATGGATGTTTGGATATCGCAAGCCCATGAGCCCACAGATGGCAACAGTGGAACTGAGATCCCCACCCATGGGCAGTTACCACTGCACCTTCACAGCCCAGGCCGGGGCTGTGCTGGGGGCTGGATAGGATGGGCAGGCACACCCGTGAGTTGCGCCACTCTCGCCTCAAGCTGGCGTAGGGGATCAGTCACAGAACGCCTGATCTCACTACGCACCACAGACCGGACCCTTTGGAGGGTGAGTGGAGGCTCTCCTCTGGCCACGCTTGCAGAGGGGGGGTGAGCCCCATCCCCTGCAGCGCTTCCACCCAAAGGTGGCACAGGGCCACCGGAGGAGGAGGTCCCAGCCTGGGCACTGGTGCCAGGTGCACTCGCCAGCTGAGGTGGGAGAGGTGGGTCCGCTGGCACCCGCCTTCCCAGTTGTCCTATGTTTAGCAGTATTTAATGGCATTTTGGGTTAGTAACAAACAACACCATTCCAAATTAGTTGTAACAGCATGCATTAGTATTCCCATTCACCAAACACACATGGATTCCAAAAGTTGAACAGCAAGCATAACACATGCATATTTAGGACAACAGTGGACATTCCAACAGCATGCAGGGTTGATTGGTGGCAACAGGCCATCAGGTTTGGATATGTGAACAGGGCACATGCATCAACGTACATGCAGATATGTATAAACCAACAGGACAAATGTCCATAGGAATTAATTGTGAATACACATACCCAGTTTGGTGTGGAAAAGCATCATTTGTGAACATAAGGTAGGGTGATAAAATATTACATTAACAACTTAAAATACCTATATATACTATACATTCCTACTAGATGCAGATATATATTCCCTACATGTATTAGTACAGTTTCCTGTATGTAACCTTACAAATGTTGGTGATGGAGATGTTACTGCTACATTAATATACATTCCATTTGTATTCATCCTGCTACATTTGAACAGTTACGTACAGTTCTAGCAGCACACTGACATTTGTGGGATCACAAGCACAAGCTGCTCATGTACGGATTAACAGGTAAATACTATACATGACACAGTTGAGGACTATAAATATTCTTCTGACATACTGGCATTCCCATCAGCCAGTTTATATGGGCCTAGACAACTGTGGATGTTCAGCATTTCATACAACCATACTATCTCCATAATGCAAGGGTACAACAACATATCCGAAATGTGGGATGGACACAGTCCAGGTATTGTACTTTATTAAAACATTTCACTCTTTGGTTGTGGCTGTCTCATTCATTTCATTATGTTGTGCATGCAGTATACCTTTATTACAGACTTCAAGGTCTTTCTCACACTCTCTCACTTATTTTATATTTACATTTCAGGATGGTAATTAATTCTAGGCTTTATTAACATTTATTACTGGGTTACAACAATCCTTTCCAGCTGACTCACTTATTTCATATGACAGTATATACAAGGATGTATTCAATACTTGTCTGTCCTTTATTGATAGATTAGAACACTCATTTTCAGGCTGAAGCAGTTATCTGATATTACAATACAGGTGGGAACTCTATTTGAGACATGTTTACTCTTTATTAATGGATTACAATACTCCTTTTCAGGCTGCATCACTTATCTGATCTTAGAATACTAGCAGAAGCTTTATTCTAGGCTTATTTGACCTTTATTACTGGGTTACAACACTGAACTCATTTACAGGCTGTCTCACTTATATTCTATAATAATACCAGCTGAATAATTACTAACCTGCCTGGTGGCGCAGCCTTACCAGCCTATCAGCATAGGCTTGCCGATTCGCGGAATGAACACCTGCAGCTGTAATATAAATGAAGGGATATTGGAACATACCTATCCATACTATAGGCTAGGATAGCATTTCTTACATACTTAATTACATGTATACTTAGTAGTGGGGCATTGCGCATTTGACGGGCCTCCTGGATCCATCGGTTCAGTTGGTCCTCCTTTCATCGCTTCAGGTCCGCATGGTGGTGACGGACCTGTTCACCAGTCCTCGGAATGCCTGTGGCACTGGTGAAATCATGTGCCAACTGGTTCCACGCCTCTGCCTTATATGCACCCCATTGAACGAGGCCCTGCATGAGTCGGCCTTCATGATGATGGACTAGGAGCCAAACCATATATTTGGACTCCTCAATGCCCCATCTTTGCACTCTAAAGCGATTTCCCTCTCTGACACCTGCCATCCTGACTGCAAATGGGTACCACAATCAGTTATGGTGTGTATTCCTGCCTATGGAGCTTATATATGCCGGTTTTCCCGCACGTATTTGTGATTGGCTGTTTTGGAAATTTCTCAGCTAAGAGCAAACCTGCTTTGTCACGGTTATATTTTCATTCATTTCTATATGTATGGTAATACTGGATTTCTAGGTACAAGTGTCATGGCTTAGTGGTTCAGTGCTTTGACTATAATGCACAGTATCTCGGGTTCAACCCGTCATTGCTTTTTTATTTTACTACTGTCTAGACAGGCTAGGAGGTGTGTCTGTGTAAAGGCAACTTTGCTACACGTTGCCCAACGTTGCCCGATGGTAAGCTGGTTAGCGCATTGCGCAGCTCCGTTCAAACGGCTTACACTGGGTAAAGCGTTAGTTAGTTATGTGCAGTCATATTAAGCTGGGTTCAGCACTGTTTGGCTACGGGCACTCATTTTAAGCTGGGTAAAGTGCTGCTTGGCTACGGGCACTCATTTTAAGCTGGGTAAAGTGCTGCTTGGCTACGGGCAATCATTTTAAGCTGGGTAAAGCACTGCTTGACTACGGGCACTCATATTAAGCTAGGTACAGCACTGCTTAGCTACGGGCACTCATATTAAGCTTGTTAAAGCGCTGCTAAGCTACGGGCAATTATGATCCTTTTTATATATACATAATATAGGTTTTGTTCAGAAATACATGGGCCATTTCATTACATTTTACTTAAATTAAATTTATATATATCGGGGAATTGTTTCATACTTATTTAAAGAAAAATGGAGGGGGATGTTGTGGGGCTCGAACCGTGACTACCTATTCTTTGGGCGACGTCTCTACCGCTACGCTATTGCTACTTTGCTTAATTTGCATATGTAGATCTTATATGCTTTTCAGTGTCATATCTGCTAACTGTGGTTGAGCGAAGGGCATACCCGCGCAAACGAGCGCAAATGCAGGCAAACATATTGGAAATTATAAAAAAAATTGGAACGGTTATTTTTACTTTTTAAAAACTATCACTAGGGTTTAGTCTGTGGGGATGTGTGGTGGTGTATTTCTTGACATTTCGGCAGACTCGCTCATGGGTGTTTACTATCAGGGCTCTAACTCTTCTGGGGGCATGTCCCTTTGCAGTAATCGGCAATCAGACACTCCCCCTACTTTCCAACATGGACCATGTTAGACTAGAGTATGAGTCAGCATGCCCTCATGAATATGCATGGCATGCTGACGTCATACTGTTCAACTGCAGCTTCTGTGTAAGACTTATTTAGTCTTACACAGAGGATTGCTGAATCCGGGGGGGTATCTTTCAGTTTTCAACACAGCAAGAGAAACAATGTCTGTACTAGGAAACTTTCTGTATTGTCTTTAAGGTGAAATAATTACTAGTCTTGAAAACATGAAGGAATGCAATTGTTTTATGACTTCCAGCATCTGCCAGAAACATGAGGAGAAGCCCTTGTCTGTATATTTTTACAGGTAGATGCTAAATACTGCCAGCTTCATCAATGGTTGTTTGACCTGGGAATGAGCAGTCAGATGACAAAAAAGTATGTCATTCTGCAAATTATCTCAGCAGTAATATTTGAGATATTAATTTGAGAAGTCTCTTAGTGAGACAGAGCATTCTGCAGTCTGTCTTCGACATGACATCTAGAATATCCATTCATCACATCTGCCTGGCTCTATGAAGTAAGTTTCTAGGGTATAGTAATTCTCTTAGATACATTCAGGAGTATAGTAAAGCTTAGTTTAGATGTTTTTCTTTCTTTATTTATTTGAGACTGTCCTTCAATTTTGTTTTAAATATTTCCTGTGGTTTTGAACTCTGATGTCACTGTGAATATATATTTAGTATTGTCTTGTATTTTTACTATTTATTATTAAATATATTTAAATATTTCATTGTGGCTGATCTGTGTAGAGATATTTAAGTTTTTAGAGTATTTGCATATTTATTTGGTGACACTGTGTGGGCCACTCCTAATAGCCTTGCTCTTGGTCAAACTACCATTTGTGTTAATATTAATATTACACAGTAAGATTGGACACACTTTGTTAAGGGCCTTAAAGTAGCTGATAAGCTTATAGTCTGAGCAGAAGGGGGCATAGCTAGTAAACCTGTGCCAGCCTTTCCTAGGTGTGTGTGTGTGTGTGTGTGTGTGTGTGTGTGTGTGTGCTCGCGGGAGTGTGTGCATGTGTGTGTCTGTGTGTATGAATTAAACCTCAAAGAGTGTGTGTGTCACTACTTGGGCAGGGACAGGAAAGACTGGTGGGATGGGGAGGGTGCTGGAGGTCTTGGCTTGGTCAGTCAGCTGAGATCTCAGCTCTATAGTTGTGCCAGTGGGGAGTCTTACTGGAGATCAGGAGAAAGAGTGAGAGACCAGCCCCAGACTGACTCTGGTCTCTGTGTGCTCTTAAGAGAAATTGCACTTGATGTGGAGAAGTGCATCTGGAAATACTGTGTGTGTACTTGTCATCCTCCCAGTGAACGTCCCCCACTGGTGCCAGTGGTGAGAATTGAGGCTTCTTAATTACTGGTCCAGTGGAGGGTCAGCACACCACGTATGCTGTTTATGTGTATTGGTAGTGCCATGTGTGATGGTTGTATGCAGTTGTAGTACCATGTATGATGTTTATTTGTAGTGGTAGTGCCATGTGTGATGGTTGTGTGCAGTGGTAGTGCCATGTGTGATGTTTGTGTTCAGTGGTAGTGCCATGTATGATGTTTACATGTTGTGGTAGTGCCATGTTTGATGCTTGTATGCAGTGGGAGTATCATGTATGATGTTTATGTGTATTGGTAGTGCCATGTGTGATGCTTATGTGCAGTGGTAGTACAATGTTTGAGGTTTATGTGTAGTGGTGGTGCCATGTGTGATGGTTATGTGCTGTGGTACTGGTATGTAGAATTTTTTGCTGCAGTATGTTTTAATAATGCTGCATAACAAAATCAAGCATAGGAATGAGTATAAAGTAAAGTGTCTTAGGCTGTGAGGAAGAAAAAGCTTGCATAGGGTAGGGTGGTATTAATGGCAAAATCTAATCTAATGTAACATTTATTTCAATAAGGCCTCTGGCACTACAGTGGATTAGTCAAGCTACAGTTTAAAATCCAGTAAAAGCACTGAATCATCTGTACTGAAGAATATTCATGCTGCTTATGTTAAATTTGACAAAAGGAGATTATAAAGGAATACATTGAATCTTTGCAACTGATACTTTGGTATTCTCTTGGTTTCTTTACTCTACTGTTTACATTTTCTTTTGTTTTCTTCATCTCTTTCTTACTGGTGAGTGCTCTTTGTGGTCAGGAATATGGCACAGCAGCTAGTCATCTTTTTCTTATGAACGCACAAAGACTCGACATTATGAAGGCACTGCAGTGCTGCTCCAGTTAGTGTTGCTGTCTTGGATGTCTACGATATAAGGTTTAACCTTGACATTTGGTCAGTGAGTGGGTGAAGTATGCATATTCCTTATGTGTTTGCCCAAGTTATCTGGTTTCTTTAAAGAATCTAAAGACATACAAGCTCATTAATTACTTTACATTTCAGTGTATGCTGCAGCTACATTTGCCTTTGTGGCTCATTTTTTGATTTGAACATACACACAAGGGCCAGACAATTTACTTAGTAAGAATGAGTAACTAAATAAATAACTAGTCAAAAAGAAGTTCTTTACAATGTAATCAGATATAAACTTCAAAAATAAATATGCAGACTGATATGTAATATATTCAGAAGGCACAGGTACGGGAGACACTGTGATATCCAGTTTAAGATCTCTAACTCACAGTGCTTGATTCCCCAGATCAGTTGTTGTCTGAGGTTTCTTCTGTGGGGACCTGCTTGCCTTCTCTGTGTCAGCCTAGGTACTGAGTTGTCTTGATTCCTCTAACATCCAAAGATATGCAGTAGATAAACTAGTTGCTTTCCAAACTGTCTGTAGGTATGTGTGCACTGTGTGTGTGTGTGTGTGTGTGTGTGTGTGTGTGTGTGTGTGTGTGTGTGTGTGTGTGTGTGTGTGTGTGTGTGTGTGTGCATACGTGTGTATGTGTGTGTGTGTGTGTGTGTGTGTGTGTGTGTGTGTCTGCATGTGTGCTAGTGTGTCTGAGGTAAGATTTAGGGTAGGATTAGGGGCAGGTATATGGTTTGCATGCATTAGTAAGATAGTGCAACCCTCCCCACACTTTACTAATGCATGTATACCCTAACTCTGCCCTGAATCCTAACACTGTACCTTACCTTAGAAAAAACAGTTCCATACTACTGACACAATTCAAGCAAACTATGTATGATAGCATTCATACAATTTGGGGGATGTTGTTTGTTTTATTTTATTTTATTTTTAATTTACAGACAAAATGAGACTGGTTATGACGACTGTTTTTCTTATCTTATTTATTTTATTTATTTTGTGATTAGTTTAATGTGGGAGTTGGGTGTTTTTTGTGAGTTTGGGTTTTAACGTGTTGGTATTTTGTACTGTTGATATTGTGGTTTTGTTATTTGGGGTCAGTATTATGCTATTATGCTGCATCTGCATTTTTAAATGTATATATATGTATATATATATATATATATATATATATATATATATATATATATATATATATATATATATATATATATAGATATAGATATATATTGAAACAATATAATTGGGTTTTAAGGAAGTTTAATTGAGAAGTTTAATTGAGAATCTTTCCAACTGATGAGTCAGTAATCAAGCATGCAAAAGTGTTAACTATAACTAAGCATTAAATACAGTCATAGGTTCATAGGTTCTTAGGTAGGTACTAGGCTATTGGCCCTAGGGCCTATACAAGCCTAGCCATAAATGTACCCTGGCTTTCGCCACCCAAGAAAATTATTTTCCTGTGTCCCTGTCAAGCAGAACCACAGAAGTGATCCCCGGGATGAATTTCCTATTACCCATCCAATCATCAAGATTTTTCTTGAAGAGTGCTAATGAGGAGCTCTGTTTGACATAGATAGGTAGTATGTTCCAGAGTATGGGAAGTCTCTGGGACAGGAATCTATCCCTCCAGCATGTTCTGTTTATTGTGGTGACAAGGTTTAGGTCCCTAGAGTGTGTAGCTCGGAGGGATTGGGATTTCTTTAAGTGGAGCATGTCCAACAGCTCTGGGTTTGACATAGCTTTGTATGTTAGGCAGAGATCGCCTCTGAGTAGGTGATATGCGATGGAGTAAAGCTGGAGTTTTTTGAGACGGTCTGCGTAAGGCATCTGTTTGAGGCCAGTAATCCTCTTTGTGAGGTATTTTTGCGGCCTTTCCAGTTGTTGTAGATGTATTGTGAGGTACATACCAAAAGGGGCGTTGTACTCTATAAGGGGTCTAATGAGTGATGAGTAGAGGGAAACAATTACCTCTTTTTTTCTGGATGACAAACCTTTTGTGATGAGGTGTGCCACGTAGAAGGATTTCCTGACCACTTTGGTGATTATCAAAGGAGAGACTACTGTCCACCTGTGTCCCAAGGTCTCTTATCACACTTTTGGTGTTAAGTAGACTACTGCCTATGTGGTAGTTCATGGGTACAGAATTTTTACCAAAGGGAATGACAATGCACTTTTTGGCATTGAGCTTGAGACCATGTCTTTGACACCAGGCATCTGTCTCAGTGAGGCCCTTTTGTAAGATGTCCACATTGTTAGGAGTTTCAATTATTGCTCCTAGTTTGCAGTCATCTGTGAATTTAGTTAGCCAAAGATCTTCTGTGTTAGCCTGTACTTCAAAGAAGTAGATACCAAACAGGAGAGGACACAGGACTGAACCCTGTGGTACTCCACTTGTCACTGGTCTGAAGTCTGATTTGGAGTCTGCTACTTTCACACTGTTGGTTCTTTCAGTAAGTCAGTTGGGAACCCATCTTGTGACATAGGGATTTATACCTAGTTTAGTGAGTTTATCTATAATTCCAGAGTGGGGGATGGTGTCGAATGCCCTGGCGAGATCTAGATAGGCTGTGTGAACCACCTTACCCTCATCTATGGCTTTGGTGACTACTTCAAAGAAGTCTATCAGGTTTAGGAGACATGATCTGCCTTTTACAAACCCAAACTGTGTGGGGTTCAGGGTTTGGAGATCTCCAATGTCTTTGTTTATGAGTTCCATGATGATACGTTCTATGGCCTTGCAGACGAGGCTCGTCAGGCTAATGAGGCGGTAGATCCTGGAGTCTGTTGTGGCCCCCCCCCTTTGTGGAGTGGGATAACTGTCATGGTGCGCCATTCAATGGGCACAAAGCCTGAGGTGAGGCTATGATTGAACATGGTACTTAGGTGGGGTGCCAGTTCATTCTGTAGTTCATGTAGAAGGCAGCCTGGGATGTTGTCAGGTCACATGGATGCTGTGTTCTTGGCTTTGGAGAGTGAAGTTTTTACCTGTGCAGCTGTGATTACAGGAACTTTGCATTCGTCTAGTATAAAGATGGGCCCTTTAGGGGGTGAGAGGGGGGTAAAGTTAGCACTGAACCTATCTGCCAGGATGTTGGCAATATCAGTTGGTTCTGTATATTTAGTGTCATTGTGCTGTAACTCAGAGCAGATCTGAGTGTTGCCATTGAGATTTTTGACATAGCTATAGAATGCTTTGTGGTTGTCTTTAGAATCAGTTGCAATTTTGTTTTCATAACTAGCTTTGGAGGATTTTATGAGGGATCTCAGCTTCTTACTGAGGCTGACCAGGGAGTTCCTCCAATCGTGGGATTTTACTCTTTTGCAACAGTTTCTTTCTTCTGTTGTAGAGTTTGTTTATGGCAGAAGACCACCAGATTGGCTTCCTTTTTTGGAGGATAGCATCTTGGTTCTGTTAGGGATAGCACGATCCATGCACTCCTGTAAGTGCTTATAAAGTGCATTTGTGTAGGATTCAGCAGTCGTACCTCTATTGTCCATCTGCATGGGTGTCTTGAAGTTTGCCACTTCTGTCTTAAGAAGCGTGAAGTTGGCTTTGGAGAACTTATTTACGGTTGTTTTCCTAATGGGGGGTGGGAGCGGGATGTGGATGTCTAGGGTGATTAGCTTGTGGTCGGATCTGACCAACGAGGAGCTGACCTCAGGTGTGGAACACAGGTCACCCATGTTGGTGATGACCAGGTCTATGATATTGCTGCCTCTGGTGGGGGTGTGGATAAGTTGATCCAAAGCATTGGAATTGATGATTTCCAGAAAAACGTTGAGCAAAAGAGTTGGTACATGAGTAGTTTTCCCAGCCTTATGGGCTGTAGTTGAGTGGCACACTGAGTATGTGGGCTATGTGTCATTTGGGTTGTGTTGGGGGGTGAAGGTTGCTTGCATTTCTGCTTTGGAGGTCTCTGCTGTTTGGGCAGATTAGTACTGAGAGCCTCCGCGAATGTAGGTGTGTGTTTTGTGGTTCTGTGTGTGTGTTTTGGTGGTATAGGTTTTGAGGGACTATGTGATGAGTGCGGTGCAGTGCAAATGTTTACCTTCTCCTCTTGACTGTCTAGGCCAGTCTTTGGTAAAGAGAGCTTTGCTTCCAGTTTGGCTATATAAGTGCATCCCTCACAGGTCGTAGTGTTGGGTGGTAGGAGGAGAGGGTTGTCTGTGTACATGAGGCAATTGCTGCATTGTCCCAAGATGCCCAGATTCATCAGCTAGACAGGAGAAAATACCGGGAGCTGACCTTTAAACATGCCTGAATAGGTGCTTATTTATTAAGTACTAAAAACTGTTTTCCTCTAGACAAGTGAGGAAAGTTGAGTGCTGTAGTAATTTGTACCTTATTTAGTGCTTACAATGAGTTCTGAACAAGTGCTGAGATCAAAGAAACAGATGAGTGCTAAAACTAAAAAGCTGGCTAGTTGCCAGGGAAATTTTGAAAAACAGACTTTATGGCGCCAGGAATAGTTTAACCCCAGTTAAGTAGGGGGGGCTTAGGAGCTCACAAACAGTCCTGGACACAGCAAATCCGTATCTGACCTGCCACAGGAAAGGGGGGAAGCAAGCTTAGAATTTTTTTTCCAGTAAAGTGGAAATGGAGAAAGCTGTAACAGAAGTTAATTCAACATTAAGAATCTGAGTGGGTTGGCCTTCACAAATGTTCTCTATTAGATTGAGTGAACTAATGACACTAGACTGGGAGGAGTGTCACAGATCAAATATACAGTATGGGCGGGCAACTGCAAAGCCACCAAGTATAAGAACACACAACACTAGGGTGGGTAGGTGAGAAAAAATTACAGTTCCTAGCTGTAGCCACTAAATGAAAGTTTTAAACAGATCAAGGAGCAGACTCGAGAATGCTTTTAACAGACAAAAATGCACAGAAAAGTTCGGATAGAGCACTCACAAACAGAAAATACAACTCTCAGTATGAAAAAGCAGTTTACAGTTAAGTAATGTTAAAACAGTTTAAAACAGTACATAAATGCAGTGGAACAATAAAAAAAAGCTTTATAACAGTGCAAAAATATAGTAGATGAATTGTATAGCACAATTATGTCAATTAACATACGTGAAATGTCATTGCATTAGTTATTTTATTTGCTAACTGAGTTACCCCAGTAATCACAAGTGTCTCTTTTCATGGGTGACTGGGGAGCACTGTTTAATTTACTGATTTTATCAAATCATACAGCAGATAAATGGAGGACCAGGACTATAGAAGAGAAATGGAGTACCCAGGACTACAGAACGAAATTCATTAGCAATTGTTCATAGGTTCATAGGTAGTTACTAGGCTACCAAACACTAGGACCTCTGCAAGCCTAGCCATGCACCCCAAACCATTTGGGTTCCAAGTATCATACAAGGGCATGTTAGTAGTCAGGTAGCTAATAATTTGTAGGGGGTGTTACTTAGGATAATAATTTTCTTATTGATGGTGTCTGTCGATAAATGGTAGGAGGGCCAAATCTAGGGTAAATTTACAGTTTCCCATCCAATTGTCAAAGTTTTGTTTGAATAGGGTCAGGGATGAACTCTGTTTTATATGGATGGGGAGTCTATTCCATAAACCGGGGATCCTTTGGGACACATATCAGTCTCTCCAATACATTCTGTTTATGGTGCAAGTGAAGGGCAGATCCCTGGATCTAGTGTTTCTGGTTCTGTTTGTTTTGTGAATGTGCAATAGATCCAACAGAGCTGGGTCTAAGGAAGCCCTGTAAGCTGGGCAAAGATCTCCTCTCAGCAGCCTGTAAGGTATGGAAAACTAAGATGGAACCTTTAAGCAATCAGTGCAGGACAGAGAATTCATTCCCTGAATTCTCCTGGTGAGAAACCTTTGTAGGCTTTACAATTGTTGCAAGTGTCTGGTTAGATATATGCCAAAGAGGGCATTGCATTCAATGATAGGTCTGATATGGGTCAATCAGAGTGGTACTTGAACCTGGATGCTATACCCTTACCTAAAGTTGAGGGACATAGAATGTTTTTTCTTAATATACTAGCTGCATGTTGGTCAAAAGCCAGATTGCTGTCTCCATATGTTCCCAGATCCCTTACTACTGGGTTGACTCTTAGGGTCATTTTGTCAATGGAGAAATTAACTTGCTTTGATGATTTCCCAAAGGGCATTATGATGCATGTTTTGGCATTAAGTTTTAAGCATGGCTTTGGCACCAGTAATTTGTCTGTGTTAAAGCCACTTTCAAGATGTTTGTGTCTTGGGGGAATCTATAATAGCTCCTGATTTACAGTGATCTGCAAACTTGGTGAGCCAGCGGCCTTTAATGTTAGTCTTGACTTCTGAGAAGTAGAAACCAAACAGAAGAGGGCCCAGCACCAGAGTCTATTGGTGGAGGTGGTCTCACTGATCCTGAATTCTTGGCTCCAGTGTGTGAGCCAGATGGCAATCTAGCAAGTTATGTAAGAGTTTCTGTCTACCTCAGAGAGCTTGGCAACAATTCCTGAGTGAGGTATTGTATCAGATGCCTTAGCCAGGTCACGATATGCAGTATGTACTGTTTTATCCTCATCCATTGGCTTGGTGATGCTCTCAAAGAAGTCTGTCAGGTTAAGTAGGTATGAACTTCCCTTAATAAAGTCAAATTGGGATGGTTTCAGTGTCTGTAGATTACCAGTTTCCTTGTTTATTATTTCCATGATAATACATTCCATGGCTTTATATATTAGTGTTGTTAGACTGATGGGTCTATAGTTCCCTGGATCAGCTGATGGTCCACCCTTGTGAAGGGGAATGACTGTTGTGGTCCTCCATTCACTTGGAACATAGCCTGTGTCAAGGCTGTAGTAGAAGAGTGCCTCAAGTGGACCTGATAGATCATGTTTTAGACTGCTCAGGATGCAACTGGGGATGTTGTCAAGACACTTGGAGGGGGTGTTCTTGGCTTTACTGAGTGCTGCCAACAGCTGGTGCCTGCTGATAGCTGGGGAAAGTAATGATGAAGGGGATTTCACCTGGTGGAACTGGGGGAGAGGGAGTGGGGGGGGTAAAGTCTGAGCTGAATTTATCAGCCAGTAAATTTGCTATGTCACCCTGATTGGGGCAGGTGGTACTGTTCACCACCAATTTAGCAGACTATTGTGCATTACCTTAAAGGGCTGGACATAGCTGAAGAAGGCCTTCTGACTGCCCTTAGCATGTGAAGCTATCAATACCTCATAGTTGGCCATTTTGGACATAATTAGACCTCTTAGTTTCTTGTTTAGTTGTGTAAGACAGCACTTGTCTTTAAGGGAATTGGTTTTCCTGATTTGGCCATGGATTTTCTTTGTTTATCATATACTCAGTTTAAGTGAAGATTTCACCAGTGGGATTTTTTTTTAGTGTTTGTTTTTGATTTATTTGTGGTAGGTACGGCACTCTGTATGCATCCATTCACATGTTTGTATAGTGACTCTGTGAATAATTCTGCATAGGTACTTGTGGTACACGGCTGGGGGGAGCCTTGAATTTTGACAAACTGTCCCTTAATAGGATGAAGTTTGCCTTTGAGTAGTTCCTAATTGTCATTGGTTTAGCTTGATTTTCTGGAATGATTTTTACTTCAAATGAGATAGCTTTGTGATCTGACCTCACTAGTTGGTGAGTACCACATCCAGTATGTTTGATTTTCTAGTTGTAGCATGCACTATCTGTTCCAGCTTGTTTGTGTTAATAAAGTCCAGGCAGCTTTGTGCTTGTGAGTTTGAGGCAGTGTACATTTCCTAGTCTATAGAGGGGTTATTAAAGTCACCCACTAATCGGGTATTTGCTTTAGATGGTTTAGGTAAGGGTTGTGAGACTCTGTTGGCATAGATGGTGACCTGCAACTATCCATGGTATGGTGAGGCACCTTACCTGTGGTGACTTACATGTGGATAAGCTCCATGGTACCATCTTGTTTAACCGTCCTGGAGGTATTTTTGTTAATAACATAGAATGAAACACCTCCACCTTTGGCCCCCAGATTGTGATGTTTGTGGAAGGCACTGTAGCTTTGCAGTTCTGGAGTACTTTCTATGGCTTTAATTCTCCATAGTGAGGAGGGCTTGAGGGGTGTGAAGATTTTTGTTTGGGTTACAAGCATTCACCAGTAAAACCTTAAGGATGCTTGTAGACTTTTTCAGACTTTTTTGCATTGCCTAAAAAAGGCTCTAAAGGGTGGATAACATTTTAGACAATAACCAAAAGCCTAGGGGGAACAGGTACAACCCATCTTTGGCAAAACATGGTCTTTCAACCATGGTCTCCCTTGCTGACAGATATTGGATCACTCTGGATTGACTGCAGAAACTAAGCTAATAATACACATATGACATTACATGCTAATATTACACATGCTACAAATATCAAACATAGTAAATATTTTACAATGAAAATAAATGACATTGGTCCTGTTTTCTGATACTTTTACTCATTCAAACTATATGCTTTCTTAGTTAGATGCCATCTTTGGACAGATCTTCGGGGCCTTAATGCTTTATTTTTATTTTTAACATTTTTTTACTCTATTTCCACCTTAGAAATTATACCTTTCAGACTATTAGGTGTTCAGTTGTATATTTATACACATGTTCATTAATATTTTGATATTTTTTTACATACAAACCTGATTAAGTATTTATTTGGTACAAAAGTGATCTTTGTTAAAAGTGTTTCAGTTTATAAGCTATTAATATAGCAATAACTCACGCCTGGGTGTGGGTAATGCTGGATTTACCCACGGTTGGTGTGGTTTCCAAACAAAGCCAACCGTGGGTAAATACAGCATTATTGCTAATGACATTATTTAAGAAAAGAAACTATTACTTTTCTTAAATAATGGGATAGTATAATGCCTGTTTACTGCCCTTCCAGATGCCTGGCATCCAGCGGCAGTTCTGATGTACTGCTACATCAGGGAGAAAGCAAGATCTCCGTTGCTTTTTTGTTTCGCTATGTTAAATGGGTTTAACATAGTGAGACAGTTGTTTTAAAATAACAAGTGTTGTTTTTAAAACCTGTCTCAAAACTGTGTTAAATGGGTTTAGCATGCGAGACATCTTAAAATAAGCAACGGAGATCTTGCTTTTTAAAGCTGTCTCGCTATGTTAAACCCATTTAACATAGTCGGGTGACCGGACCTTTTCCATTAGTATCACTGTGCATGTGGCCCAATCAACGGCGCGTGCGTTTTGGGGGGGTCATGGTATAATATTTATGTTGATAGATGTTTAGCAGTAGATCTTTTTGTTAGTTAATTAGTCATTTTGTTAGTGAGTTGGTTTCTTAATTAATAAAGTTTGGATTAGTAAGTTAGCCTTAATAAGATGTTCTTATATTATATATTTTAATTTGTCTCTAGCTTTTTAGTTTCAGTTTTTAGATAGCACAGTCTCAGTTTTACACTATGGTGTTAAGGGGAAAGGGAGACTTGGTTAAAGTAATGAGTTTAATGCCTTTATTACTCTTAACAGAACCACCCTCTGTAACCACTCCCTTGCTCCAAATAACCTGACTATATATAAATAAGAAATATCTTTAATGATTCTCATTGTACCAAACTAGGATCACTTGTTTGTGAATTTCAATAAAGGATATTCCATTTTAACTCAACTGTGGACTACCTACTATTTTCTACTTTATTATTTTGGAGTTCATATTTTACGGTTCTATTTTTATTAGTGAGCTAGGTGCATAACATATTTTAAGGAGTGAACTTCACACCCTCCACACTGTAAAGTTTCTTCTTGGTTTGTTTTTGACCCAGTATAGGTTGCATACTGGGTTTTCTGAGACTTTGAGCAATACCACTGTGCCACCTCACCACTGGCCCAGTAATCACGGAGTCTCAATCCTCACCACTAATACCAGTGGGGGACTTACATTGGGAGGATGACAAGTACACATGCTGTAAAGTGTAATTTCCCTTAAGAGCACACAGAGACCACAGTCACTCTGGGGCTGGTTTCTCCCTCTTTCTCCAGATCCCCAATAAGACTCCCCACTGGCACAGCTATAGAGTTGAGATCTCAGCTGAGTGGCCAAGCAAAGACCTTCAGCACCCTCTCTGTCCACCCAGTGCTTCAGGTCCTTCCTGCCCAAGTAGCTGACACACACACTCTTTGAGATTTGATTTATATACACACACACACACACACACACACACACACACACACACACACACACACACACACATATATATATACACACACACACACACACACACACACACACACACACACACACACACACACACACACACACACACACACACACACACACACACCTGGGAAAGGCTGGCACAGGTTTACTAGTTTTTCCCCTTCTGCCCAGACTATACAGTAGTTTTGACTGCTACCGGACACACCTTACTACTTTAAGGCCCTTAACAAAGGGTGTCCAATCTTACTGTGTAATGTTACTATTAATATTGTTAGTATTACTACAAATGGTAGTTTGATCACGAGCAAGGCTATTATGAGTGGCCCACAGTGTCACCAAATAAGTAAACAAGTATTCTCAGAACTTAAATATGTCTCACAAATATCAGCCACAATGAAATGTTTAAATATGTTTAATTATAAATAATAAAAGAAGAGGAAAACACTCAGTATTTAATGACAGTTATTTCAGAGTTAAAAATCACAGGAACTATTTAAAACATCATTGTAGAACAGCCTCAAATAAATAAAGAAAAACATCTAAATTAAGCTCAGCTATACTCCTGACTATATCTAAAAGAAATTATTGTACTGTAGTTAACTTACTTACAGAGCAAGCAAGTAGGCAAATGTAGTGAGTGGATGTTCTTGTCAGGTGAAAGACAAAATACAAAATGCCCAGTCTCTCTGAGAGTTCTTAAATTACTATGTCAAATATTACTGCTGGGGTAGCTTGCAGAATGACATCACTCCTTTTCATCTGATTATCCCAAGTGAAACCCCCCACTGATGCAGCTCTTAGCATTTAGCATCTACCTGTGAAAATATATAAACAAGGACTTCTCTTAGATTTATGGCAAATGGTGGAAGTTGTAAAATAATTTACATTCCTCCACATTTAAAGACAATACAAAAAACTTCTAGTTCAAGACATTCTGCCTCCTGTTCCACTGAAACTGAAAGATAACATCTCTTTTTTTATTGCCCAGCCATAAAGTGACTTAATTTCAACTATTCTTCTGATGTTTTGAAGTTAATCTCTTGGGTTTCAGTCCGTATTAAAATATGTACATCTAAACAGTTACAGTAGTGTATATGCATTTCTGCTCAGTACTTTACAAAATATCTCTTCAGCACACGTCTGTACAATATGACATACAGTTCTAATACCTCTGTAACTCAAGCATCTTACATGAGCATGTTGACATTCACAAATGACACACAACCACTTACTGGAATTGTGTATCTCCTTTTTGTTACACTTCTATATAAATCATATTAATATTCACAAATGGCATATAGTTATTTACAAAATTCCAGCTAGCTGGGCTGGCAGTATCTCATTTTGTTACAACCATGAATTATTGTTTTTTATATTTGTAAGAAAATTACATCTGGAAGCTTCCTTTTTAGATGAAAGTGAAATCAATGCATTTAATACTAGACATCAAATTGATGTAATTAGTTGAGATTCAAGTGAATGTTTTGAATCAATTGCTTATTGTTGTTTATTGACATTTGATAACGGAGTAGGTGGACTGGTCCCCAGGCCCTTTTCAGCCATGATCTGGATGCTTAAGGATAAAAGTTTTGTATGTTAAATAGTGGCTAACCAGGAAAAGCTGAAAGAAGAAGAAGAAGAAGAAGATACTAGGTAGAAATGCAAACTATTTGCAATGCAGCAGAAAAAGTCAGGAAAATGCAGTTTAATGTCAAGTAGGCAAATATATACAATGCAAATAGAAAAAAACAACTGCATATTTAAAAACAATATTTTGAATGGAGGAATGCACAGAATTTGACAGTGAGATCTTCATTCAATACTGGGCTTACAGTGCGTAATGGTAAATGCTTTGTGTTTTACAGCTGCCAGAACAAAATAACCAAACAATATGAATTTCTCATTTTAAAAAGTGGCACATGATATTTGTGAAAATGCTAATATAAATGCAGTTGATATATCTAAGATTAGGGGAAAAAAATATATATATATATATATATATATATATATATATATATATATATATATATATATATATATACCCACCGTTAAATGCCTCGTAAAAGAATACTTTACAAAATTTTGGACCCGCTCCTGTGCCAATCCTGGCTGGACTTACTCACTATACTTCACTCACCCCCTTCAGCCAAAATCATACTTCACAACTCCACACCTTTCTTTTGTTTTTCCCACTGCCTTACCTTATCCACTTCATCTCTGCAGAGCTTTCCTCTACCTCTTTTTCTTTTCTCCCTAACTCACCTAAGCTACCTGAAGGCACCCTACCATGCATTCTTATTATAATCTCCTTTGCCCTCCATCCTTCTTCCTTCCTTCTATAATTGTAATATAAACACCATTTCTCATACTAAGACATCACTCAATTTTCTCTCAATGTCTCTAATCATTTAATCTCTAATATCTCTTTAAATATGTTATTAAAAGTCTCAGGTCTTATAGGTTCATAGGTTCATAGGTTGGTACTAGACGATTGGCCCTAGGGCCTGTACAAGCCTAGCCATAACAATTCCCTGGCTATTTCTTCCCACACTATTTACTTCCCTGGACCCCTGTCTAGCAGGGCAACTGACATGATCCCTGGGGTGAATTTCCTTTCTCCCATCCAATCATCAAGGTTTCTTTTGAAGAGGGCCAAAGAGGTGCTCTGCTTGACATGTATGGGCAGTCTATTCCAGAGTCTGGGGAGTCTCTGGGTCAGGAACCTATCCCTCCAACATGTTTTGTTTATTATGATGACAAGGTTTAGATCCCTGGAGCATGTGGCTCTGAGGGATTGGGATTTCTTTAAGTGTAGCATGTCCAACAGCTCTGGGTTTGACATGGCCTTGTATGTTAAGCAGAGATTGCCTTGGAGTAGACGATATGCAACAGAGTTTAGCTGGAGTTTTTTAAGGAGGTCAGCATAGGGCATCTGCTTTAGGCCTGTGATTCTTTTAGTGAGATATTTCTATGGCCTTTCCAGTTGTTGCAGATGTCTTGAGAGGTACATACCAAATGGGTCATTGTACTCTATAATGGGTCTAATGAGGGATGAGTACAGTGGGACAATGACCTCCTTTTTTCTGGATAAAAAGCCCTTAGTAATGACGTGTGCCACATAGAAGGATTTCCTGACTGTTGTGGCAATGTGGTTATTGAAGGTGAGACCACTGTCCACCTGTGTCCCTAAGTCTCTTATCACACTTCTGGTATTTAGTGTACTGCCACCTATGTGGTAATTCACGGGTACATGTTTTTTTCCCAAAGGGGATAACTATACATTTCTTGGCATTGAGCTTGAGCCCATGGCTCTGGCACCAAGCATCTGTTTCTGTAAGGCCCTTTTGTAGAGTATCCACATCATTTGGGGATTCAATAATGGCTCCCAGTTTGCAGTCATCTGTGAACTGTGTTAGCCAGAGTTCCTTAGTGTTGGCCTGTACTTCAGAGAAGTAGATGCCAAACAAGAGAGGTCCCAGGACTGAACCCTGAGGTACTCCACTTGTCACTTGTCTGGAGCTGGATTTGGAGTCAGCTACTTTTACAGTTTAGGTTCTGTCAGTAAGTCAGTTGGCAACCCATCGAGTGATGTAGGGATTAATGCCCAGCTTAGTAAGTTTATCTATGATTCCAGAGTGGGGGATGCTGTCAAAGGCCTTGGTGAGGTCCAGATAGGCTGTGTGGACTGCCTTACCCTCGTCCATGGCTCTGGAGACTGATTCGAAGAAGTCAATCAGTTTCAGGAGACAAGATTGGCCCTTCATTAACCCAAACTGGGTGAGGTCCAGTGTTTTAAGTTTGCCAATGTCTTTATTTATAAGTTCCATAATAATACGTTCCATGGCCTTGCAGATCAGGCTTTTCAGACTGATGGGGCAGTAGTTCCCAGGATCCAAGGTGGATCCCCCCTTGTGGAGTGGGATAACTGTAGCTGTGTGTCACTCAGTGGGTATGAAGCCTGAGGTGAGCGTATGATTAAACATGACACTTAGGTGATTTGCCAGTTCATTTTGTAGTTAATGTAGTTCACAGCCCGGGATGTCATTTGGTTCCATGGATGCTCTATTCTTTGCTTTGGAGAGTGCGTTTTTTACCTGTGTGGCTGTTATTACCAGAATTTGGCAAACTTCCAGTATTGAGATGGGCCATTTAGGGGGTGAGAGGGTGGTGAAGTTGGCACTGAATCAGTCTGACAGGATATTGGCAATATCCTTGGGATCAGTATATTTAATGCCATTCTGTTGTAGCTCAGAGAAGATCTGAGCTTTGCCATTTAGATTCTTGACATAGTTATAGAATGCCTTATGGGTTGTCTTTGGAACCTTTGGCAGGATTATTTTTGTAACTAGCTTTTGAGGATTTTATGAGGGATCTCAGCTTCTTACTGATGCTGGTAAGGGAGTTTTTTGCATCCTGGGATTTTCCTCTTTTCTGCAACAGTTTCTTCCTTTTGTTGTAAAGTTTATTTATGGAAGGGTACCACCAGATTGGCTTCCTTTTTTTTGGAGGAGAGCATTTTGGTTCTATTTGGGATGACACAATTCATGCATGAGTGGATGTGCTCGTACAGTGCCTTAATGTAGGACTCAGCAGTCAAACGTATTTATTGCATGCTAATGTGTTTGACAAATAATATGATTAATGAGTTTTCCTCACATATTTTCTACAACTCATTTTATTGTTTTTCATTGCACTCTACTATTATTTATTTATTTATTTATTTATTTATTTATTATTTATTTCCAGTTTGATTACCGGGGAAGTCCACTGGGCCTAAATGACCCATTTTCAATGGAGGCCTGGGGAAAAAAGCTCCAAGATACATTATACAGTTTAGAATACAAAGATACAAAAGTGTAAAACATACATGGCATAGTACAGTTACAAATAAGTACATTCTATGACATGCATAGTCAACAAAATTCATTGTGGGTGGTCTTATGGGTTACACAGTTTCATTTGAGGAAACACTCATGTATTAGGTGTGAAAACATTTTACATACATACATTTAAGTAAATGTGGATACACTTTACATGCAGACTTTTAAAGTATGAAGCTATTTACAATATTTACAAAGTTGAGTTGAGTGATAAATGGCAATAAGAGATGAAGAGAGCTTTGATACACTCATAGGAAATGTGGGAGATTATAGAG
Source organism: Protopterus annectens (assembly GCF_019279795.1). Classification (NCBI taxonomy): domain Eukaryota; kingdom Metazoa; phylum Chordata; order Ceratodontiformes; family Protopteridae; genus Protopterus; species Protopterus annectens. Next base: position 1,343,232,676 of record NC_056732.1, read on the forward strand.
AGCTTAGGAACTAGTCGGACTTTCCCAGTAAACAACTGTCAAGTAAATGAAACATATGTTTTTCTCATAACAACATTTTTTCACTCTTATGTTTTGTAGTGTAACATGATAGTCATTTAAAATACCTGTACTTGATGTTTTGTAGTGTAAGAAGATGCATTGTGATTTAAAATATTTGTACTTTGTTTTTGAAAGATCGTGGTTGTGGAGCTTTCTGGACTAGTCGGACTAGTAAACAACTGTCAAGTAAATATATATATATATATATATATATATATATATATATATATATATATATATATATATATATATATATATGAAGATTTTAGGGTCTGATATGCAACTATTAATGTTTTTAATCATGTTATTAAAAGATGCGGACAGAGTTTAATAAGTGCATTAACTGGAAAGTAAAATTGCACATGTGTCCCTTCAAGGCCTACTATGTTCTCCAGCAACATGAATGTGCTTCCATTTACACAGTACACAAGGCTTGGTATAGATAAGTCCACATCCCCAGTCCTGACCATATTCAACGTCTGTAAATCCTCCACTTTTACAGTGACACCCTGCCAATGAGAACCTCTTTTCTTTCCCCTAGGATGGGTGAGACAGTATCAACTGCTCATGTGTAGCCTCCCCAGCCCTCTTTTCAGTGACTGAACCATGATTTGAACTCAAGCTGTCTGCGTCATAGTCAGTGCTTTATCTCTGTATACCTCAGGGACAGATAGACATTGTCCTGTTCAGTTCTCAGCTAAAGCGTCTTCTGTGTGGAGGCATGTGTGAATGGCGTACCTTCATTGAAGGGTGTGCATCAGGGCTGGCAACTCGGCATGTAAAAATCTACTGCCAATCATTAGCGGACCGGAGTTCCGCTGTGGCGACCCCTAACCGGGAAAAGCCGAAAGACACAACAACTGAGAAAAATATTTATGTACTTAGCTGTGTTTGTTTTCTGAATGAGACCAGTCCAAGTAGAATAATCTCTTTTTTTCAGGGAAGAGTCAATGTTGTATTCATACTGAGTAGAGGAAATATGTCCAGGCTGCTGGGGAAAAGGAACAAAGGAAACACTGATATAGTACAATATCCATATCAAGAAAACATAACAGTGGAAGAAGAAGGGAAATTTGATAAAATAGTACATTATGGTTAGTATGAAATGAAAATGCAGAGATATAATGTAGAACATAAAATGGGATCATGATAAAAATGAATGGAAGATTGTCCATTTGATTGTAGAATAAAGTATGGAAGAGAGATGAGAATCCTGCATAAATCAATGGAAATGCAAATACTGTATAACAAGAATCGATAAAAGAGTGATGTTTGTTGTATATTTCTTTTAATATTGCTCTTTGAAAGGTAGCACTGTAAATGATATTGTATTTTGGCTATGAATGCAGAAACACAGGAAATTGCTACTCATAAGAATGCCTAAGAAAAGGTATATTTTAGGTTAGCAAATTTCTTTGGGGATGGTATAGGAACCAAATGATGACTAAGGTGTTAAACTGAGAAAGTACTGCTAATGCTTTGTTTTTATACATTATTCTTTATTTTTATGAATATTCTAATTTAAAATGATTGTACAAGAAGTGAAATAAAGCCATCTTACCATTTTCATTAAGTCCACGGGATGCTTTAGATCTGCCTAAACTAGCAGAAGCTCAGATGGATGGGACCCTTGTTTAGGATTTCAAACAAAGGATGGCACACTGAAAAGTGTACAATGCCCTTATGCTGCAGTGCTGTGGTAAATGAATGCAGGTACTTGCTGTGGAAATAAAACTAACAGTCTTCTCATTCTCTAGCATCAAAGGTGAATACACTACCTGTAGACCCCAAAATATTCAGAATTCAAATGGCCATCCTTACCTGTGATCAGTGCTTGGTAATGAACACATTAATCCCTTATCCATATTAGAAGTTCAGAATAAATACAACCGTCATGACATTGGTCCCTTAAGGTCTTTTTTTCTGGAAAATATATTAAAGAATGTTTTAATCAACAATCTATAGAGAATTTCAATTTCACATTTTAGTTTATCTAATACTAATGCATTTATTAGAAGTAGAGAAAAAATTATTTCTTTTTCAAGTTAACATAACACATTATTGTGGGTATGGAATATTCAGGAAGATTTGTTATTTTTTTTATTATAACCTATCCATCTATGATTTCCAGAGGGAAATGGCATCCTTTCTGAAACAGACATATAACATCCACAGAGATGTAGCAAGTAATGAAAGCAAACAATGTTGTAGTATATAAATTATAGATTAAAAGCTTCTACTGTATGCACATTACCCACAAAAAGATAAACAAGTTATGACTTATTTCATAGCATATTAGTATGTTTGTGGCAAGAGAGGTGTCTGATACCAGCTATGGTAGGAACATCCAGTATTCAGGGTTGCTAATTTATAGCTGCTCAAAAAATGAAATTCCATTTCTGGAACAAAAATTCTAGGAATTATACCAGCAACTGTTAAGCATGTTTTCTTGCTTGTTTGTACCGAGTTGACTACCATCCACAACTCTGAGCTGAGATACCAGATGACTAAAGGCTTCTGAGCTTCCAAAAGCTATAAGTTGCATATATTTTTTTTGCTTATTTATACTATTCACTGCACTTTTTATTGCCAGCCACCTACTTTTACATTGTATCTATTTACTGTGTACTAAATGACACTGTTAGCAATTGCCTGCTACACTGTGCCTGTAAAATCTAATTTTATTGCTGTTTTCACTGTTTAGAAAACCTTTTTGTTGCTTCTACTGTTTATTTACTGGTATTTTTTCACTGTTTTAAAGCAATCTGTTCTGCCTGCTCTGGTTTTCACACCAAGTACTACTTAATTAACTAATCTGTTAACTGTTTAAATCATTCTTTAGAGCCTCCTGGCTGGTTTTTTTTTTGCTGTTTTAAATGTTTTTTTCATTGTCTCACTGCTATTTTTCTGCTGTGTTAAATATCCTCTAGTGTTTCCTGTTGAAACTAGGATAGCTAGTAGCAATAGCATTGTCCAGATCCAGGCCTGCTGCATCTGGAACTATTTGTAGTGGTTTGTTTCTTCTGAGCATGCTTTTCAGGCCATCTTGGATTGGAAGGGGCCTATCAGCACTTTCATGAAAGAATTGTGTTTGATTGGTACCTGACTGGTAAATGGAGGCTGGTCTAGGGCTTGGAATAAGCATCCTCATTGGCCCTTTTGAATTTTGTTAGAGTTTTTATTTTCAAGTTTAAGCTTCTGGTATTTAAGCCTTGCATCTGAGCAGGTTTCTGCTTGTTTTGTGTTGTGCAGCACCACACACTCCCATGCAATTGTGGGCCAAATGCGTACAGTTAAATTCAACAAATTTTCCCTTAAAACCCAGGCAGAAATATCTATTTGAAGAGCTCTTCTGTGATCATTTCTAAAAAGCCACCCCTAGTGACAACAGTCTTCAACCTAGCACCATGGACAGTTGGATTACCCTTGTTTCTTCTGCCCACCTTATTCACTTGAGTCGCTTGAGGCAGTGTAGCAACTGACTCATGTACACAGACAACCCTCTAATAATAACACAGTCTAGTACAGAGTGCAAGAGATGTATTTACACCAAAAATCTAGAATCCATGCTCTCTCTTACTCAAAACAGAAACACTGAAAAGGTTGTCAACTCACCCACCACTACATATTCACATAGTACACATAGTATGTATCAAACAAGTAAATCCATACTCAGATGTTCTCTTGAAAAACTTACTGAAACACCATAGACCTCCAAAACACAACTCTGCTACAGCTAACACAGTCTCCACAGCACCCATGACACACAGCAACACCAGTGTCTCACCCACCAAGCCCATAAGGCATAACAATCAAAAATCAAGTTTTCTTGCCATTGGAGACTCAATACTGAGACACACAGATGTCCCACTCACCAGGTTGTACAAGAAGAAAGTCACGATCAGCCGCCTATCTGGTGCCAGGATTTGCCAAATCACACATGCATTCAGGTAGCTCAGCAACAAGTACCATTATGACTCTGTCATAAATCATGTTGGTGTGAATGACCTGAGATGTACCTCACTGGACTATATGAAGAGAGACATGGTCGAGCTTTCTGAGTATGTGTCCCAGGCAGGTATGTCCCTATTCTTGAACCCCGTACTACCCTCACCTAGAATGATGCCACAGTATAAACAAAAAATGATTGATTTCAATAATTTGCTTAGTTTTTGGTGTTATTCCCAGAGGATCCAGTTCTTGTCTGCCTGGGAACCCATGGTCAACGAACCTTGCTGCTTTGCCAGAGATGGTTTGCACCTGGCACTCCTAGGCTTTTGGGTGCTGGCAAAGGCTGTTGCCTCCCCCATAGTGCCTTTTTAAGGCAAGGTCTCAAAAACAACATTACAGATGTGAAATTGACCAATCAGAACAAAATCAGTGTCATGCTGCTAATTGCTAGTAGCTTAAACCAAAAATTGGACTCCCTGGAAGTACTTCTATCACTAGAAGATGTAGATGTCTGTGCAGTCACAGAAACCTGGTTTAAGGCTTCAGAGAGTAGCCCAGCCCTGCAAGCCTACAATGCCTTCCATGCCTTTAGACTGCAAAATGAACATGTGAAAACCCAAGGAGGTGATGTTTCAATCTATATTCAAGATAAATTCAGTTCACAGCTAGTTAGACTGGACAACTCCATGGAGTTACTCCATGTCCAGGTTTCAGTGGGTAGACCCCCATTCAGGTCCTAGCCAGGCCCATAATGCTGACCAGCCTCATCTATAAGGCCATGGAATGTATCATTATGAACCTCATAAATAAAGACATAGGTGACCTCCAAACCTTGGATCTTAACCAATTTAACTTTGTGAAGGACAGATCCTGCCTGTTAAATATGGTGGATTTCTTTGAAAGTGTGACCAAGGCCATTGATGAGAGCAAATCTGTGTACACAGCATACCTTGACTTGGCAAAGGCTTTTGACACAATCCCACATTCAGGCATTACTGATAAACTTAGCAAACTGAATGCGAACCCCTTCATTGTAAGATGGGTTGCCAACTGGCTCACAAACCGGACAAACACTTTCAAAATGGGTGACTCCACATCAACCAGCAGACCTGTCACCAGCAGTGTGCCACAGTGGTCAGCGCTGCACCCCCTACTCTTTGGTATATAATCTCAGAAGTTCTGGTCCAAGTTTGCAGATGACTGCACACTAGATGAAATCATTGAATCACCGAATGATGTCAATATACTCCAGGATGGCCTCACACAGACCAGCTACTGGTGTATTAGTCATGGTCTCAAACTGAATGCAAAGAAATGCATCATCATTCACTTTGGCACAAAAAATGTCCCCCACAGTATCAAATCAATAACAATACCCTAAGTACCCATGAAGTGGTAAGGGAGCTGAGTTCACAGGTTGACCATGACCTTATCTTTAACCACCATGTGTCTACCATTGTAAGGAAAGCTTTCCATGTAGCTCAATTAATTAGTAAGGCATCACCTCAACAGCAAAAGAAATGATAACCCCCCCATACTAGGCACTTATCAGCCCATAATTGAGTATAACACCCCATTTGGTATGTACCGTACTTAACACCTACAGGCATTTTAGAGGCCACAGAGATTTCTAACAAAGAAGATCAAGGTCCTCCAGAATGTACCTTACACAGACTGATTAAAATCCCTGTCACTATACTCTGTATTGTACAGACTTCTTAGGGGAGACTTATGCCTGGCCTACAGAACAACCCAAGACCCAAACCTAATGAACTTACTGCATATCCATAAATTAAATGGGTCTATTCCTACCCATTCCAGGGACTTAAATATGGCCTTCAACTTAAATAGGAGATGCTGGAGGGACAGATTTATCTCTCAGCGACTACCATGTCTTTGGTACAGGCTACCAATTCATATGAAACAGAGCTCCTCTATGACACTGTTCAAGAGGAACCTGGCTGAGTGGATGGGGCACCATAAATTCTTACCAGGTATAGCACCCACAACCCTCGTAGACATGAGCAGTCATCACTAAATGCAGTCTAGGGTATTGCCTAATACTGCTATGGTATTACATTGGGTTGAAATGGCTAGGCTTAAAATCACATCTGGGTCGATAGCCTAGTGATCTCCTATAATCCTATGATCCTATAAAAAGACAGTAGACAGAGGCTGTGGCACTTGGATATGCTCCACAAACCACCACTAAAAACAATCTTTATATCTTAAATTTGATGGTGATGAGAGGTTTAGTTTATCAAGTGAAACCATTGATACAAAACAGATCAACGTTTAAGCAAGAAACACAAATAAATCTCATCCCATGTGCATGGAATATGCAATATTGCCCTGGATATTGAATATGGGCCTACAACCTGTGTACATTAGCAGAGAATGATAATACTATCTCCCAGCATCACAGTCTTCTGTCCTACCTCATGACAATAAAGTGCTACCACCCTAGAACATCAGGTTTGGTAGCTCTAAGTTACTATTTTGCTCTTGTTAGTAACCCAACAAATTATAAACGTAAGTTGGAATGAGTCACAGAGGAGTCTTGGACTCTATCAGCTTGTCACCTGTTGTCCATTAGTATTCTCTTATCAATAAAAATAAAAACCTGAATAGACAACCAAAGGTTTTAAAATGGAATACTGAAAATTTTAAGAAAGAATTAGTTAATCAGTAAGTTAACAATTACATATACAGAGAAATATAAAATTACACATCACAGTTAGACGTTGCCCATTTGATTCTCAGTTAGAGCGTCTTCTGTGTGGTGACATACATGAATGGGCATTCCTTCATTGAAGGCTGTGCGTTAGGCCCGCAAGCCAGCACATAAAAGTCTACTGCCAATCATAAGCGGACCGGAGTTCCGCTGTGGCGACCCCTAACCGGGAAAAGCTGAAAGACACAAACAAACACATGGATACAGGTCTTTTCAACTCAAAGCACAGAAAAATGAAAAATTTGTCTATAGCCAAACACCACCTAGCTGTTTTCTGAACTTGAATGGAAAATATCCTTCATTGGGATCCATAAGGATTCCACAAGAAAAAAATATTATTAAGTGATTTGAATATCAACTGACTGGGCATAACCTCTAATTTCCCTACATCTAATATGAACGTACACAGTTTCACAGAACTAATTAATAGCCCCACACATTATAGCAAGACATAAAATTCATTATTAGACTGGATCTTAGTATCACACCCTAGCAAATTCACCACTACAAGTACAATGTCAAGACTCACTTAGTGAGCATTTCCCAATCTATTTAACCAGACATTTCACACATCCACTTATGTCTGTAAAACAACATGCAACCTATTCAAGTTTAACCCAGAAATATTTATTACTACCCTATCATCTATGAACTGGAGGATTCTAAAAACAATCCCTTTAGATGATGCTGTATATGAATATAACTTTCCTAAATATCCTACATAGCCTTGTGCCTCCAAGAAGGAAGGCACTGAAAACAAATGACACAATGTGGCTATCGTAAATGAGTTGAATGCTGTTGCATGATAAAGAAAAAGTGTGGAAAAATTGGAAAAAATATTTAGCTTTGCAATATCTTGAAAACTTCAAAATGCTCTGCAATGATAAAAGGCAAAAAATTAAGATAAAAACTATACTATAACAACTTTCAAATAAAGATAAAAATTGTACTATAACAACTTTCAGAGCAATAGTAGGCACAACCCTAAAAAAGTCTTGTCAGCCATTAAAGAAATCTTACATCTCAGCCAAAATGTTAACTCTACTCTCTCTCAATAACTTAACCCTCAAAACTGCAATAGAATTCAACTCATATTTCATAGATGGTATAACATCCCTAATCCAAGATTCCTCGGCATCCAATCCCATCCCTGCCCAACAGCCACATATCACTGCATTCACTTTCACCTTCAAACCTGTGCTCACATCTTATATAAAACTACTCTTAAATAAACTCCTCTCCTTATGACTTTATGGCACTCACATTATTGCTAAACTCCAGGCATAACAAAAATCAAAACTTGAACAATAAGTGACTAAATTTGCAGCAAATACCTCTTTCAGAACCCATTACTGTATAGCACTAAAAGGTCTAAATGGGTTAGAACTACCTCATCAACTAACTTATACACATCTTCTTCTTATGACCTATTATCCAGCATCCATCTGCTTGTCCAGCACTAAATTCTAGTCTACACAACTATGTTCCTGATTGGTCATTAAAGATGCAATGATGAAAAACTCCTCTCTGACCACAAACTTATGAAATCTTTTGGGCATTGTCTGTACTCATACCATGTTTCTAAGTCTTGGAACTCCATACCTGCATCCATCAGGTCCATGCCCTTCTTCCAGTCCTTTAAAATTATTCTGAAAGACTTCCTAGCAAAAAAATCTGGCTCTGTTCATGCTCAACCCAGGAAAAACTATATTCTTAAATATGAAGAAGTACCTATTCATACCTTATACGTCCTTGCTCTTCCTTTTTCACTAACTCCCTTTTTCAATCAATTACTCACCCCAGACTCTCTTTCTAAATATACAATGTTTTTTTTCTCGCTTCATATTACAATTCCTGTTTGTATTACGCTGACTTACCTTTAATTTCTATATGAACTGGCTAAAAGTTCTGTAAATGTTAACTCATTATCATATAATTTGTATCTTTTTAACCATTTTTTTCACATTATGTATAATTTGGTATAATTATTTAAACTGTAAATGTTTTGTATTATTTGTGAAGACTGTAAAATTATTGTTCTTAAAATGCTTTTTAGTACTTTGGAGCTTTTCTCCCTGGGCTTCAACTGAAAATGGGCATCTACCCAATCAGATCTTTCAGAAAATAAATGTCTATAAATAAATAAATAAATAATTAAATAAATAACGTAATTAATAAAAATAAATTCATTACTGATCTACTCTAAACTGGCTGAATTTTCAGGCAAATACAGAACTGCAGCAAACCTACAAGTCACAAGCTGCAGAGTAGTCCTTCTCTTCTGCTTTGTTTCTTTCTCAGCTCTAAGGATATATATGTTCATACATACCACAAATTCTTCTGAGCAAAAGTGTCACATTTATATACTAATGAGCCTGTGTTCCTATTTTTGGCTAGGATTGTTATTCAAGAATATTCTAATTGCACTTTTGTCTTTTAGCTTTCTGGGCTTGGAAAAGTTGTAAATCTTGAAAACACAGGGTAGAATAGTTAAATTTTCACATCCAATTTTTGTAATTCCCAGCAGAAGGAAGTTGCAACTTCATTTACAAACTGTATACATATATATTTTTATTTGATAGTAAAAGGTCATATGTTCACACATCTTTCCATGACATTAATAAACACATATACTGCAGAATAAATCACATACTTTTCATTTTGCTGCAGCAGGATTTTTACAAGGTTTATATGCAGCTTACAAGTTTATTATTTCTGACTCAGAAATAATGGCATATTTATTCAAGCATATCATAGACATTGTTGAGACTGATATTAGGTTATAATCCATTTTAAAAGGGTTGCTTTTCAGTGATTTTTTTTATATTGAAATCCTGTTTTATCAAATGAGCTTGAAACTACTAACATACTTCATGAGGGCAAGTCCTCCACACAGCACCATGCACTGAGCCCCCGATCTGTTACTTTAATTTTATATATATATATATATATATATATATATATATATATATATATATATATATATACACACACACACACACACACACACACACACACACACACACACACACACACCTTTTCTCTGTAGTACCGCTAATGGTTATTTATGTATTGTAAACTGTTTACAAAATATTACACATTAATGTTTACAGTGTTTATAATGAATTATAAAATCTAGTTTAAGATATAGCATCTAATGATACTAGCATAAAATTTAGTTTGTCCTGAACAGTTTGCTTTTTCCACTTTTTTGATAACCTTTATGGTTCTTGAGATATAGTGGGGATATAATGTGATTTTGCCTAAAAGCTCAGGGTGCCACCATTGAAAGTTAAATTTTCAGACATCTAGAGTTCTGTCAGGGAGAATGAGTTATCAAATTACTTAAATCTGAAACTCATTTTTAAGACTGTTCAATGTAAATTATTCTGCTTATGACATTGTGTGCCAGTCAAATGCACATTATATTACCAAACTCAAGTAACTCAAAAATGTTCAAATACAATAAATAAAAATAGCTAAAAAGACATTTAATCTCTCATCACTTCCCATTAGCCTCATAAAACTACTAGGCAAACTTAAAAAACAGCCTCTCTAGTATGTTACAATCTTCCCCATGACACTTATGCCTTGAATCAGATACAACTGCCTCAAACTGCTGAAAAGCTTAATGTGTCATGTGCTGCTTTTCAAATGAGGCACTGCCCTACAAATTAGTAACTACTTAGCTAGAGTCATACTATCCAGTCTCAAAAAATGCAAGAGAAATGCATCCATTCCCAGATCCATGATCATTTTGTAATTTGTATTGCAATATCAACATCAAACTATGCAACTACAATAACAAACATCGTCAAGAAGAATCAGCTTTATACAACAATGCATCAACTTACACACAATTATTTGAGTAATACTGAAGCAAGCACTAGAAAAAAGAGCATGTTTCTAAAAGGTTCTAAAATTAGCATTGGTGATATAGTGGTGAGCATAGCTACCTTCCAATCATTTGACTTGGGTTGGATTCATTGCCAATGCAAGAAACCTGTACACTTAAACACCTATCTCAGTTCTGCTGCAAAGAAACAAAGACAATATGCTTATTTTCAGGGGCATTGGGTGCTGACTTGTGGGAGCATGCGCTAAATTCTTGACTAGGCTTGTAAGGACCTCAGGGCCAATAGCCTAGTAACTTCTTATGATCCTATGAATTAACATATGTGATATAACAGCTGGTAACATTCTTAAGTGCATCAAATTCACAGAGATCTATGACAACTTTTGCATAGGGAAGTGTAAATTTATATAACCCTATCTTTGAACGTGAACTAATATCTTTCCATTGTGAAGCAATTTACAGTCTGGTCACAGCTATGATAATGAAAATAAACCTGTTAAGTGATAAATGTAACACTGTTAGGTCAGATGATTGCATAATTAAATAGTTTAGTGGGGAATAGAGAATAGTGTACATCTGGGGCATACTCAGTTAAGTAGACTGTTTGTTGCTGCATGGCTAAAACATAGGGACATTCCCAAAACACATGAAAATGATTACCTCTTGGATGACAGCGATTTGCGTGCATGAGAACTCTTTGAGGTAAAGCCTAATTCCTGACTCCTTGTTGTTGCCCAATAGCCATTAAAAAAGAATTTGAATTGATAGTTCAACAAGGAGGGAAAAGCAAGATAAACAAATGAAGGAAGAAATCATTACCCAAACATTTGAAGCTGCAGAGAGAGCTGAAAAAGAACTTATTCCCATTCTTAAAATATTGCACATGTATTTTTTTTTTCTGGTTGAATTAAATACATACTATGGAAGCCTTCAAGTTGAGAAGATTTTCCTGTGTTGAGTGTATGGATTGCCTTAATGCAGCTGACAATAGTGAAGGAAAAGAATTGACCTATTATACAGGATAAAAGTGCATGTCCAAGCTGGAAAATGGTCAAAGGATACAAGGATGAGACCCTAGTTGAAACTTTGCATAACATGAATTAGAGATTTTTTTATCTTTTCCCTATCACGAGCTCCATTCTATGATTTCTTCCCATCTTCTCCGTAGAGGTGATTCCAACGGGCTTAAATATAGGATATCTCTTAACTAATGTATGAGTCTATCAGTTGTGGTAAACAATGCCATTCCTATAATTGTGATGGGAGAGGTTTCCCATACCACAAAATTCCCAAGTATTATGGACAGTTAGTTATATAGACCTCTAGTCGTGCCCATATTTGTACATCTAAGTTCATTAATATAAATAATTGTTGAAAGGTAAATGTCATGGTATATTTTTTAATGCTGGAAATACTCAAAACACCCTCAATATGTGAGGAAAAGAACACACAAGAAGATATTTTGTGCCTGTCAGAGTTACAAATATAACTTAAGTTTCTGAATTTTGGAGAGTCAAGGATTTGCAGAGGCAACTGGAATGTGCCATAAAAATAAAATGCTTTTGTACAAAGAATTATTTTAATATTAATGTGTTATTCTATCTAAAAAAAGGGGGAAATATAGATCATGCCTAGAGTGAACTGAAATAAATCATTCCAAAGTTTAGAAAGATTAGATGGTATAGCTGTGGTGATAGAAGTGTGTAACTCCATTTCATGGTATTTAGGGAACTTAACACACCACCTAAAAAGAAGCAGACAATGTTCATCCCTTAACCCAGCACTTGCTTGAGTAACAAGAAAATGTGTGATTTTTGACACATTGACATTAAGAACTGCAACTTTGTGGAACTGGTAAAACATAAGAAATGGAATGTCCTTCCTAAGGCCCATAGTTAAAAAGTAGTTGTGAGGGCCACAAAGTCTTGCATTTGTTTTGTATTAAGTTTATCAGGAGTCTAGTGAGGTCAGAACTTTATCTACTCATGATATGAGCTTCATGCATCATGGAGGAGAATGGAACAGAGGGGCAATTCTTTGGCCAAGGACTTTTGTGTACAGTTTGGCGTCTGTATCATTTAGAGAAATAGGCCTATAGCTATAGACAGTTAAAGGATTCTTGCCTAGCTTAAGTAAGATCATTATTCTAGACTCTTATATGGACTAAGGTGTAAAACCTGATTTAAAAAAAACTAATGTAATAGCAAAGTAAATTATGTTATTAAAGACTTCTGGAGAACATTACATAAATTAAAAGCTGACCCAGCTAACCATGTGGCCTTACATGTAGCAGAGGATTTAAAGGCAGCAACAGCTTCAGATTTGATAACTGGGTGTTTTAAAGCTGCAAAGAGGTTTTTATGTACATCATGGAGTTAAAGCTATCCAAAAACCTAATTAAGTTCTATGACTTGATAATTCCATAGACCAGTGTCATCATACATTTTTAAATAAAAGTTCTTGAATATCTCTTCTCTCTCTCTCTCTTTGAAGATGGAATCTTCCACTGCGAGTGCTGGAATATTTGACTGTTTCTGATGATATTTCAGTCTAAAAGCAAAAAGTTTGCCAGATTTCCTTCCCTGTGTTCAAGCTTCTAGTTCTGCCCATTAAAAATGAAGTTCTGCCTTTAGTTTCATTAAACATGCCATTTCTACCTTTGCAGATTTATATTCCTTCAGAATAACTATAGTTTTAAATCTGCCTTTCTTACATTCTTCTCACAGAGATGTGATCTTCTCAAAAACTGTATTCTATTTGCTGTTTATTCTACCCAAATATCTGGCTTTGACAGAAGTGCAAATGCCTTTGAGCTCATATTTGAAAGACTCCCAATATCTATTTACTCATTTCATTTATTATATATGTAACAGAGTCTTGATCAGATAAAATTAATGTGTCAGCTCTCCAATTTTCCGAATGCTAGAAAGAATGTGGTTTTGGATTTACTTATATTAGGGCCACCTGATTGTCTAATAAGGGACATAGCAATGCAAGAACACCTGGAAACAAGCTAATAATCAATTATATGTTTCTCTGACCATTAGGACAGAGGTGTGTGATGTCTGTATAATCCTCAGATAATCTAGCAACATCAACTGCAATTCCTCCACCTTAGCTATTATTACTTATTGTAACTCAATATACTTCACCAAATACTGGGAAATTCTGTCCAAAGTAGGGTACTAAACTACATTGAACTCTCCTCCCAATAGGAATGGAATCTCACATCATGCTTTAGCTCTATGTGCTTAAAAATATATGAGAAAAAGGAAAGTCAGTCTGCACTGGACATATGAACATTAAAAATTAGAAGAGGTTCACTTTTCTCCTCTGTTTGCAAGACTATCCAGTGACCTTCTCTGCCTTTGTTTGTCTATAAAACCCTACTTTGCAATTTAGTGGACAAACAGATTGCTATTCCCTTCTTTGAAGAGATAACAAGGTTAGAGTATTAAGCATACTGCCTTAATTGTAAACATTTACTAAGTTTCTTTGCTATCTTATGTTCCTGGAGAAATATTAAGTTTGATCTTTATTGATGAACATATCTTTTAACAGTTGAATTAAATTAATAGTGACTGAAAATATAACCATAAATAGGTAACATGTAATACTATAATTTTGTTCAAAAAATGCAAAAACAAAGATTAAATTAAGTGAAATAATTGATAAAGTCTGAACTGACTATTAATAACCAAACACATTATTTCTTATAAGGAATACCCAGTTTATAGTTGACAAAAGCAGAAGTTACACCATACAGGTTAGACCTCACTGCTGCTGACTACTATGGTCCAAAAGGCCTGCTGCCATAAGTCTCAACTGTACAGATTTTCACAGAATTTCCAGATTTTTGCCTCATATTTTTGGTCCATTTTTCATAAAATTGCGGTTTTCTGGCAAATTAGTAGCAAATCATTAAAGACTAAAGTTAGAAAATAATGACAGACATTTGAGTTTCAGATTTCATACCATTCAGAAAATCCATACTAATGCAAAACCTGTTATTCTATCACCTTTCTAAGTTTGCAAAAACAAGATTTAACAATTGTCCCTATTTTGGGCCTTTGTCCAACTTTTATTCATGGCTTTCTCTAGATTTCTTGCTCTAAGAAGTTGAGACGTATGCCTACTGCTTGAATGTAGAAAAATGACTGCAGAAACATGCTTCATATTTTGGCACTTAATTATTTCAAACAAGTAGAAGAAAAGGTTTCAACAGATATCTTTTTGCCTTTTATGATCACTACTTCAATATTCAAAGGAACATTAGCATAAACGTACGCACCCCCTTTGCAGGCTGTTATTTTAACTAATCCTGCATGATACTGACAGCACTGTGATAGTTCATGGCCTCCTTAATATAGTCTGAGGTGTCCAGTATTTAATACTTATTGTTCACAGCAATGCCAAAAAACTTCCTGCTTGGATGATCTGAGCTTTACCAGTCTTCATTGTAGCTTTTCCTAAGCATTTCAGTGCCACCCACTAGCTGTTATTGGAGCTAAATCATCTGAGGTAACAACTGCAAATTTTCCTGTCTCATGCTTAGCGTTCTGTTCAGGAGGAACTGCTCACAGAGTTCGGCCAGTAACAGAATCTGTGCCCATGCTCTGGTCTTTATCACTTAACTTCACAGGTGAAATTTCATGTAAATTTTATTGTAAAAACACAAGGCTTCTTTCCAGAAACATAAACACATGTGGTTTAGCCTAATATTTAATTACTAAATTTGTAGGGTATTTAAACAAGGTTGGAATTCTGTTTTATAGCATAGGGAGTGTACATAAGAAAAGGCCCTGTTGCAATTTACTATGTCTTGATACAAACGCACTGATTGACACCCCTCCCCCAACAGACATTTTTTCTCCTGCTTCATTTTTCTTAGCATCTCTTATTTTTCATTTAGGTTTATAAACTTCATGCCTAATTGATGGAGCACCTGCTTGGAGTTAGGTGAGGGTCTCCCAGAATGATGAGTGCTTTCCAGTGTCAGTGAATGAGATATGCCTTGAGCTATGGGCAATTCATTTTGCAGATAATTTAAAACATTTTCCCTGGCTATAGATTTGTTGAGCCTCACTAGTCTTATATTGTTACACCTCAAAGGATTTTTGAGGTCATGCACTTTAGCAAAAATATTATTCATTTTATATTGATTCTCTGGAATCTGATACTGCACACTAAGTACATCCTGGATATCAATTGACACTGTTAATTCTAGAAAGCCCACTTTTACAGATAACTGCTTAATTTCTTTATGGTTCTGAGTGGTCATTTGTTTTATTCCACTAGTATCCTCAGAAGCATTTATTATAGGGGTAACCAAAGCGTCCAGTTTAACTCTGATTACCACAGTATTTTTTTAAGTGAAAGCAAACCTCACTGCTAACCTGATTTACAGAATACATCAGTAGTTCCATATTAATGCCCAAAGATGGAAGTCAATCCAGTCAGTATGTAATAATGCACATGAAAGTTGAAAGGAAGAGGCCATGCCAATAAAATGCAATAAATTATCTGCACCTAGGCTAGGAGCTAAAAGATCAAGCTGTCACTATGCTGGCTGTTAGCTCTGTCCCAATGCTTTTCTTTAGTATAACCAGTTTCAAAATCAGAGAACCTCAGATTAAGTTATAATGTTAATAGTTTCAAAGTCATTTGATTGAGTGGGCATGCAATATAAAGTTTCTCATAAAAGGTACTTATCAACAAAATTAATTATTGATAATAACACATTAACATCAAAAGATACTCATTTTGTCTTATTGCAAGCATAATATATTTATTTTACTGATACTTGCTCAGACAAACAAAAAGTTTAGTTTAATAGTGTTAGCTTACTTCCATGTAAACTGATGGTGTTTTTAGGGGAGGGGCAAACAGTTTAACTTATTCCTCTGCACACTGATGGTGTTTTCAGAGGAGTGGATAGTAGTTTAAATTATGCTTCTGATTTTTATGTCTTGTAAATATTCTAGAAAGAAAATGAAATATGAACGTATATATATAAAAATAGACATACCCCCGGATTCACTATCCTTCCGTGCAGGACTAGCTTAGTCCTGCATGGAAGTGGGCGTTTAGGAGCAGGATGGCAGAGCGCCATGCATATCAATGAAGACATGCTGCCTGAGCTCCTAAACGGACACAGAGTGTATACGAGTGCAGGGGCGTGTCTGAGAGCAGAGCTCTCAGAATATACATGCCCCTGCAATCAAGAACAGAAGTTTAGGAGTAAGAATGAGCTAGACCACTCATAGGTGTTCACATACCCCCAGCAACATCCTCCCAAGTGTACAAGAGCAATACTCAAAACATTAAATATAAAGAATTAGTTTTTTTATGAAAAAGATCAAATTTAACCGTAGTTGTGCGGGGTTGCCCATCGCGTAGCTACAGTTAATGCAGCTTAAATGGCACAAGAGGATAAAAAGCAAGATATATGCAAATAAAGCAGAATAGCAATAGTGTAGTGGGCAGAGCATTCACCTTATGAGCAGCAATTCCCGGTTCGAGTCCCACTCCAGTACAATCCATTTTCCATGTCAGATCACTTTATCATCAATTTGTTTTGTTGCATAACCTACTAAATAGCTTATATTTGTGAACAAGAGTACTGCATTAAATGCAGATGTGAGGTATCATTGTCATAATGTAAAGTCCACAGATAATCACAAGTGCCCCATACAGTATATGTACACAGTAATCAGGGATACAAATGGAAGGTAAAATGTTAATGAATGATAAAGCCATACAGTTTCCAAATCCACCACCTTCCCAAGAACCATTAGACATTACTGTCTAAATTAGTGAGGTGGTAAGTGGGAGTATGCGGTAGTAAGCAAGAGTAAGCATATTTAAGCAGTAATAAGCGGGAATAAGCATATTTAAGCAGTAGTAAGCAAGTTTAAGCCTGTTTACGTGGGGGTAAGCAATGCGCACACAGGTTAAGCAATATTGAAGCTAACACTCTGTAAGCATATTTAACCGAGGTTAGCATTGCTTACCCTCGCACAAACCTGTGCAAACCCACTTACACTTGCTTAAAAGTGTCTTAATCAATCTCTATGCAACAGCCGCTGTCCTGGCCAGAAACAAAATAAACAGCCCTTGCACGTGTTGAACCCAGCACCCTGTACACTATAGTCACAGTGGTTAACAACTAAGCCATCACAGCAGTACATAAGATTGAGGTATCACCAAACAGATCCTCACTATAGGAAAATCAAACTGGACATGTGAAAGGAATCTATATACAGTTTTATGTTGTATAACCTACTGCATAACATAAATATTTGAACTAGAGTACTGCAGTAAGCCCAGATGTGAGGTGTCATTGTAACAAAGTGTTGAAATCCCCTAATAAACACAAGGACCCATACAGTGTACGTAAACATGAATCATGGATACCAAACACATATATAACATGTAATGGATAATAAATCAATGCCAAAAAAGCAAATATAATGCAAATTAAATATTAAGCAATACTAAGCATTGCACAGCCCAACTTAATAGGTGTAAGCAATGTGTAGGCCAGCTAACTCAGTCTGCCCATTGGTATACCCCTTTAAGCAATGCCATCCTTAGGTAAGCAGGTTTACCCATAGCTTAGTATTTTCAAAACCATCCATTCACAGCAAAGTATGGGAAACTGGCCCTATTTAAACCCAACAGGAGGGAATACATCTCATAACTGGTTGTAGCTTCCTCTTGTAGGCACTATGTCTGGAATGGGAGAGGGTGTGCACTTTTGGGTGCAGTGCTGGGGCATCCAGTAGTCCAGAGTCATGGCAGGACTCCTTGTGGAAGACCATGACCAGAGACTGCTGTAGGGCCAGTACCAGGGTTCTCAATACAAAGTGGAAGCCTGGGACCATCTCGGCCGTGACCTCACCAATGCCACTGGCATACCCCAAACTGGTGAGCAGATCAGGCATCACTATGCTGACCTGAAGTGGAGAAAGGGGGATCTCTTGGATCAGTGGATCCAAGAGGCTAGGAGGACAGGGGATGTCCCAGCTGTGTGTAAGTATCAGTCCACTACGTGTTTAATAATTGCCAGCTCATGTATATTATGGATAGGTATGGCTAAATATTCCTCTTATGTCTTTCACAGTGGCAGGTAAGTGGGCTGTGAACCAGGAAGTCCATTCCTGTAGACTGCAGCGGTTGCGACGTGAGGCAGGTTAGTAATACTCTTGAATGTGCTGTCATAGGAAATAAATCTAAAAGTAGTAGTAAGTTAATTGCCTGTATAAAACCTGTATTGTTTAAGGCATGTACTGCATTCACCAGAGACTAGAGTAGGAAGAGTCTCATATAGGTTGTATGTAAATAAAAGCATAATATCCTGACAATAAAGGTTTAGCTGCTGGACTGCATGTGTTTACGCTGGTATCATATGGTAATGTTGAGTTGCAATCACTTAATAGTACTGTTGTATTAAGCACTGTTACCCACATTGTGCTACATAAATAAAATGTGTAGGAATGTCTGTATATGATTGTTGTAATCCCAAGAGGTCACATAGTACTACTGAGAGAGACTTAGACAGAAAACAGTGAAAAGACAGACAACAAAATCCAAATTGCACACTCAACTGCGATTTGAACTGTTGTATTTTTGCACACACAGCCATGGTTCAAATCCTAGGAGAGGTAGTAGGCTGTATGCAGAATCATACCCCACAATTGTACAGATATGTCCAGAATGTCCAGTAAATCAGCCCATATCTGCTGCCTGTCACCCTGTCCCCCTGGCAAATCAGTGGGATGATCCCAGATGTTTAGGCAGCAAAAAAGACATACAACTGATTGTCAGACATCTATAAGAACAAACCTGGCACTCTAGCAACTCCCCAAAATGTTATGAGAGTAATTAGCCAAGTATGTCCCATCTCCACCCCCATGTTGTCAAGCTGTGACCAGAATGTGTACAGTAACAGAGTGAGACGTAGGTGCATAATACTAATTTGGAAACTGGTAATTTGTTTGGCAACATTCAGGTAGTGCTAACAAACATTGCTCCCACAGGTCTGTCAGATACAAACACTGTACCTAGAAATAAAAGATTGATCCTCTACTGGTACTGTTTACTCTGGTATTGTATGGCATTGTTAGTGTTGCATTTGCTCTGAATAATAATTTATTACTCATCACTGTCACCCACACTGTACTACATAATACAACTGTCTAGAACATCTTGTATAAGAGTGCTGTAATTACAAGGTCAGAATGTAAAACCACAGGAGAATTATAGAGAGAAATCAGACAAGAGATACACAGCAATATTTATATAGCACACTCAACTGTGATGGACAGTGTTTTATTTTTAGCAGACACAACCATGATTCGAATACTGGGGGTTTTAGTAAGTTGTATGCAGAATCCTACCACACAAGTGTACAGATATGTCCAGAATGTCCAGTAAATCAGCCCATATCTGCTGCCTGTAACCCTGCCCCCCTGGCAAATCAGTGGGATGATCCCAGATGTTTAGGCAGTAAACAAGACATACAACTTATTGTCAGACATCTATAAGAACAAACCTGTCACTTTAGCAACTCCCCAAAATGTTATGAGAGTAATCAGCCAAGTATGTCCCATATCCACCCCCGTGTTGTTAAGCTGTGACCAGAGTGTGCACAGTAACTGAGTGAGATGTATGTGCATAATACTAATGTCAAAACTAGTAATTTGTGTGGCAACATTTAGATAGTGCTAACAAACATTGCTCTCACAAGTCTGTCAGATACGAACACTGTGCCTAGAAATAAAAGATTGATATCCTCTACTGGCACTGTTTACTCTGGTATTGTATGGCATTGTTAGTGTTGCAATTGCTCTGAATAATAAATTATTAGTCATCACTGTCACCCACACTGTACTACATAATACAACTGTCTAGGAAATCCTGTATAAGAGTGTTGTAATTACAAGGTCAGAATGTAAAACCACAGGAGAATTCTAGACAGAAATCAGACAAGAGATACACAGCAATATCTATATAGCACACTCAGCTGTGATGGACAGTGTTTTATTTTTAGCAGACACGGCCATGGTTTGAATCCTGTGAGTGGTAGTAAGCTCTATGCAGAAACATACCCCATAAGTGTACAGAATTGTCCGTAATGTTCAGTTAATCAGCCCATATCTGCTGGATGTTACCCTGTCCCCCTGCCATATCAGTGTGCTAATTTCTGACATGTAGGCAGCATTTCATGTCATATAACTGACTGTCAGACCTGTACATATTTGGAAAATGTCAAATAAAATAAACCTGTCATTGTACAATTCACTAAAGGTTTAAGAGGGGAATAGACAAAATATGTCTCGGTTCACCTGCATGTAGTGAAGACATGCCCAAAGTGTGTGCACTAAGAGATGGACAGGTATGTGGATAACATCAACCTGGAATCTGGGAGTATGTGTAGAAACAGTTAGGTAATGTTAACAAACAATACCTCCACAGGTATACCAGGTAAGAGGTGTATACTGCAGG
Organism: Protopterus annectens; assembly: GCF_019279795.1. Lineage (NCBI taxonomy): Eukaryota > Metazoa > Chordata > Ceratodontiformes > Protopteridae > Protopterus > Protopterus annectens. Next base: position 1,343,253,786 of record NC_056732.1, read on the forward strand.
TAGAACTCAGTACATGTATATAGTTGTCAACAACCATACCTCTGTCCAAACTAAGGCAATAGGGTAGTGTACTAATACCTGTAAGGTGCAGATCACAGCACTGACTAGGAAGGTAATGCGAACTACAAGAATATACTATTTGTTAATTGGCATCTCCCCCCCCACCATATCTGCAACAATAAACTAAATACACAGCTCAATCAGTATGTGCGGAATTAACTCTACTGTTGGGACATATGTCCTATTGTTTGATAATTATTTTAATTTTTTTTTATCCATATGCCATGTTGAAATACTCCCACCTTGGTGGCATGCTGCCATCAATGTAACTGCATGCTGTTGTAATGACCACTGTGGTTCCATATATGCATGTGTTCTGTTTGCTATGCAACTGTTCCATATCTGGTGTTTGTGTTAATGGGAATGTCTATGCATGCTGTTATATGTAATCCTGGAATGTGTTGACTATTACTAACCCACATATGTTGACAAAATTTAAACACCATAGCACGTTTGCGAAGGTCTGTCCCGGCAGACTCACCTGTCTCACCTCAGCTGGTTGTATCACTGGGCACCAGCACATCTGGGGCCCAACTTGGGACCTCCTCGTCCATTGGTCCTGCACCACCTTTGGGTGGAACTGCCTCAGAGGATGGGGCATGCCCCCCCAGGAGCGGGTGCGGACAGGAACCTGTCACCCGTCGCCAGGTCCGTGTTGTGCGTAGTGAGCTCCGCAGGGAGTTTGGAGATCTGCTATGCCAGCTTGAGGGCCATGTGTTGCATCTAGAGGGTCAGCCTGGCCCTCCTACTCAGCCCCCAGCACAGCCACCTTCGGGGCTGTGAAGGTGCAGTGGTGACTGCCCATGGGTGGGGACCTTAGGCCCACTGTTTCCCCTAGGCGGCTCATGGGCTTCCAATTTCCAAACACCCCCCATCAAGGTGTTTACCCCCACATGTGTCATATACCACCCCTGTATGCATCTTGTTTTTCTTGTCTGTTAACCTACCCAACCTACCTCGCCAAATATACCTACTATCCCTCCCCAACATCCAACTCTTACCTGGAAAAAAAGGCAATCTGTTCCCCCCCAAAAACTCACCCATACATAGCTGTCCACTTTGCACATGTGTCCACTGGACACATATAATCTGGTCAGATTGGCTTAACAAATTATAATTGTTGTCCTCACTCCTCTCTCAGTGGTATGAGTGTCCAAATTTATCTCCAAATTCAGTGTCTATGCACAGCTGTTACTGTAGAAGAAATGGGCAGCTATGGACCTTCTCTACATCCTTCCTGCACATCGCTAGCTATTTTCCCTACTGTCTTTCCCTCTTTATACCCCTTTTTCATCACTTTCCTATCAACTCTTTTTTCATTTCTTTTAAAGAAATTAGCATGGGGGTAAGCGGGAGTAAGCACTTTTAAGCAGCAGTAAGCAGGTTTAAGCTTGTTTGCGTGGGGGTAAGCAATGCCTACACAGGTTAAGCAATTGAGAAGCTAAATCAGTATAAGAAACTGTAACCAGAAATTAATAGTGCTTACCTCTGCGCAAACCCTCACAAACTCACTTACAACTGCTTAAAAGTGCCTTAATCACTCTGTATCCAACGGACCCTGTTCTGCCCAGCAACAATGCACAGCCTTTGCAAGGCTCAGACCCAGGACCATGCACACCATAGCTAACATGATTTACCACTAAGCCATGTCAGATATACACAACCCTGATGTTTTCACAAACATATCATCCAGCACAGTCATTCAACAGTACAGGAAATGTATTTAAACATGTAGATGTATGTGTGTGTGTGTATATATATTTCTGTCTAAATATAAAATATAAAATATATATATATATATATATATATATATATATATATACACGTATATATATATATATATATATATATATATATGTACATATATATATATATATATATATATATATATATATATATATATATATGTATATATATATATATATATATATATATATATACAGTTATATATCTATAGATGTAAAAGAGAACATAACAAATACATATATGACCACAGGCACCGTTAATAGGGGTGAGGGGACCCAAGCTACATACATCTTGTACGTATTGATATTACTCCCCACCACAGCCAAACAGGTCTGCCCCGCAATACAATACCAACTGTTGCAAGTCCCATAATCAGGATACACAACACACAAAACATTCCTAAGATACATATACACACACACACACACACACACACACACATATATATATATATATATATATATATATATATATATATATATATATATATATATATATATATATATATATATATATATATATATATATATATATATATATACACATACATACATACATATATATTTGTAACTACACATACACACACAGAGATATGTATAGGAAGATACATATTTAGAGGTGCACACCATGCGGAACAGCCAGTATTCCTACAGTTGCCACCTTATCAAATGGACAGTGTATGAGTCACCCATACAAAAGACAATTGTTGCCTGAAACATATACCCACAGAGAGGTCAAAGGATATAACACCACCCAAAGGTTTGCATACATGAGAAAGCTTTATTTGTGCACTATTACAGTTGTATATGCCATGTCATATAGCTGTTTAGGCTTTGAAATGCATACAAACAGACTAATGCAAGTCTCAAACAGATCAATTAATACAGTATTCCGAAAAGCATAATATATGTTGCTGTCCAAGCCAAGGCCTTCAAGTAGTACAACAGTAAAGATAGACTGGGCCACAGGATAACAACCAATCAACAGTAAGTAATGCAGATGTATAGTCCAGCAGCCTCTAACTACACTCTGTACACAATCCCTAGGGGGAAAAGATGTCAGTTAACACAATGGGATTTATCTGTTACATAACAAGGCATAACTGAAACCATCACAATCACACTGACAAACAGAACAGTCTGTATGGCAGGAAGCAGTAGGCCAGCATTTTCCCAAGGTGAAATGTATGGTAATGTACATCCATATTTTATTTATTTATTTATTTATTTTCAGTTTGATTACAGGGAAGTCCACTGGGCCAGAATGTGCCCATTTTCAGTGGAGGCCCAGGGAGAAAAGCTCCATAAGCAACACAAATACAATAAAGGTTACATAATGCAAAGGTAAAATACATATATAAATTCATACAATGAGGAACAGCAAATGCATAAATTGTACATTATATATGCAATTAAAGACAATAGATAACACAGTTTACAGGTATTTACATTCAGAGCAACAAGTTTCAACTGTCTGAAAAATAAGCATCTGAGGTTACTTGATATTTACAATATTTACATACTTGGAGTCAAGAGAGAAATTGCTTAATCTGAGGATGTTAGCTTAGGCTTGTTTTAGGACAAAAGAAAATAAGGTTGTAGGGAAGTGTGGAGTAAGGAGTATGGAGAGCTCAGAGGGAAAATTTCATTGAATTTATGTAGGGTGAAAGCAGGAACATTTATGTTTAGTAGACAGGTATAAGAAAAGTTAGGTCTTGAAGAATTTAGAGTTAGGTATAGTCCTAAGTGAATGAGGGAGAGAGTTCCATTTTTTGCCTAGAATGAAAGAGAGAAGGAGTTGGCCTGCTGGACGTTTGGGTTTGTGGATAGAGATTAAATTTTGGTGTTCAGATCTCAGAGATCTATTTAGGATGTATGGGGGAAGGATGTTTGTTAAGGCTGGGTATTTATCTGGATAGAATATTAATTTGTGAGCGGTGGTTAGTTGGAGATAGTCTAGGTGGTTAGAGAGTTCCAGCCAGTTCAGTGATTGTAGGGTAAGGCAGTGGTGAGTAGAGGTTTTGGATTTAGTTGCAAATTTAGAGATCTTATTATAGAAAATTTCGAGTTTAGAGGTGTTGGAAGAAGACAGGTTAGTTAGAAGAGGGGCTCCATATAGTAAAGAAGGTAGGAGGTAGGTAGTTGCTATAGTATGCCTGGAGGAGTTGGAGAGAAAGCGGTTATTCCTATAGAGCATACCTAACTTTTGGTGGGTTTTCTTTATGTTTTGTTGTATGTGGATATCAAATTTAAGGTATTCATCTATGGTAATTCCAAGGAGTTTTGCAGAAGGGACCACTTCTATAGCAATGTTGCTTTGGCTTAGGACTTTGAAAGCATTTTTGTTGAAAGAGAAAGCCCTGGAGGGAGGGAAAGGAAGTATTTTAGATTATTTAGAGTTGAGAGCGAGATGGTTGTGGTGCATCCAGTTCTCAGTAGTGGAAAAAGCTATTTGGGTTTTAGTCAGTAGTTCAGGTAGGTTAGAGGTGGCACAGACTAAAGTAGAGTCATCAGTGTATTGGATTACTGTTGTGTCAGGGATGATAGTGTGAAAGTTATTTATGAAGATGTTGAAAAGCATAGGTCCGAGGATGGACCCCTGGGGAACACTGGTGGGTGTTGGCAAGAAGGAGAAGGTAGAGTTCTTCCATCTGACAGCTTGAGATCTGTCTGATAGGTAACTGGAGAACCAGGATAGGGTATCAGGGGAGAAATGAAGGTTGGTGAAATGAAAGAGAAGGTGCTTGTGAGAGATGGTGTCAAAAGCTTTAGAAATATCTAGCAGTACTGTGGATACTAGTAATCCAGAATCCCAGGCTCAATTTACTGTTTCTAAGAAGGCTAGTAAGGCAGTAATGGTACTGTGGCCAGGGCTGAAGCCATGCTAGGTGGGTGTTATTAGGTGGTTCTGAGTTAAGAAAGGCATAAGTTGGTGGTGGACACATTTTTCTAGAATTTTTGATATTGGCAAGAGTAGGGCAATTAGGAAGAAGTTGGAGACACTGGTGTTTTTGCCTCCTTTGTGAAGAGGTAGAATGAAGGCAGATCACCAAAGTTTGGGTACATATGACTCTTTTAAAGATCTGTTAATTAGGATGCTGATAGGGAGAACAATACCTTCTGCAGCATATTTGAGGAAGGAGGAAGTTATGTTGTCGGGGGCATTTGAGCATAGCTTCAGTTTGGATAGGAGTCTTTTTATAAAAGTAGTTGAAACAGGTTTGAGCAGTTTCTATTGCATTCTGTTCTAACAGCATCTTTTTACTTTGAAAGACCTTGCATCTCTCTCTACTGTCATATTATTTATTTTCCCTCCCTCCCATTTTGTGTTGTCTTCTTAAATTTTGCTGTCCTTCTGACCATACAGCTACTTTCTAAAGTTAAATCATACTGTCTTTCTCTCTTCCACTATTTTTAATCTGACCATATCCCTAAGTCATCCACTTCTTTTCTACCACCCTACCAATAATTTCACAAACATCCATCTTACAAACACATCTCTCTTCAATACTTTAAATACTATCTTATGTTTTTAATCTCTTCACTTTTAAAAAAATATTAAAATTATTAAAATTTAAATTTTCCAACTTACTGTTTTAAATTCTTTTCAAAATACAAACCTTAACTCCCTTTTCAGGTAAACTTCACTTTTTTAAACTTTTTCTCTCTTACTTCTGATAACATCTACTTTATCTATACTTTCTAATCTCCTCTCACTAATCTCTACTAGACACTTTATCAGATCCACCCCTCATCTTAACTTCATTCCAAGTCCTACCCCATTTCTCTCTCTAAACCTAATACTATCATCCTATAACCACTCCTTTTACTGTTTCTCTCTCGTCCCGATATCTCTTTGCTCCTTTGTTCTAGGTGCCTCTCGCCCCCGAATCTAGATTATTGCCCAAAAGCCACAATTGCCTTAGCATGCTCGGTGGATGAATCCGAAGCTCCCTTTTGCTCAGCAATCCCCCACATCAGGGGAGCAGTTCTTCCAATCCTCTCAATATCTGTGAGCTCCTGAACCTCAACTGGCAGGCTTAGTTACAGGAAGAGAAACTAACAACCACAGTCAAGACCAACCCAAACCACACATCTTCAATCATACACAACACATACGGCCAAACTGACCTCAAGTCTCTCAACAACATACTAGACCCAGGACCAAATAGGAAGAAGTCCTGCAACAAAATCCCACACAAAATCACACAAACACCAACTTGCCACCACCTCAGACACTACCACCACACACACCACTCTCAAACAGTCACAGCAAATCAGCCCAAACCACCAAGGCACACAGCCACAGACACCCAAACACATAGACGACACATAGTCAGACACACTGGCAGTCACAGACAGGTGAGGCCCAGTCACAAATAGCAGAGTCACAGCTAGAATCACACACTAATACATAAGTCCTCCATAACCAGACCACCAGACTGAGCAACCAGACAGTCATTGTCAACGCTGGTGTGTCCAGCTGGTGGGCATTTACCTTCGCCACATTACATAGCAACAGAGACATCTCACGACTCTCTGATTGTCCCACAAATTGGTGCTGCTGGAAATTGAGACGTATCCTACCTTCCTTGGACTACATGAAACTGGACATTGAGGGAGACACATTATAGAGATGATTGGTATAGAACATGACTTTGACTTTGAATCCTATCAATGTCAAGAATGATCATGAGACATGGGAGAGATAAGATGAAAGCTTTTCCAACAATTGGCTCACCTGTCAACACGGATGTTGGATGTTGGCAAAGTCCCCTGGTCCCCCTTTTGCTTCAAAGGACAAAATCAAATTCTAAACCTACCATCACCCAAACCCAAAAAAAAAAAATTCCAAGGGTAATGCTGCTCAATGCCTGCTCCTCAGGCTGCTGCACTCGCAAAACCACCCTTCTCAAACCTCGGAAGGAAAACACACGCAAAGCTGCAAAATGCCAGGTAGTGCTGCAAAATGCTCTTTCCAGGCCCTTCTCCTTGCATGCCTCTTATCATGCGTTCATTTAAATCATCACAAACCCATTCAAGGAGGTGGGGAATCCCCTGGTTCAAAGAAGGTCACCTCAAGATAATCGGCTCAGGTTAATCATGGACCACAGCGTGCCTCGCCCCAAATCCAGGAGATCAAAGACACACACACACCTCCAACACAAAGACTGCACCCTCACATGAAGGGGAGACAAACATGGCCTACGACTGGAAACTATAAATGCATCAAAACTAACCAGGTACTAGCAACAACCTCACACACTCATATACCTCCATGGCCTTTACAAAAACAGAGAGGGAAATCTCCTCACCAACACCCAATAAACTCACTGATGCAAACACCATGGAAAAAACAGACTCAACACCATCAAAGATCCCCTGGCCCAAAGTCTCTCAAGCCCGATAACCCCAAATGCAAAAGACAAACTATCACCACCCCACACTGGTGAAACATACTTCATCACATCATCACCTGACTGGAAACTCATGTCACCTCACGGAAGTATAAAAACCAGCACAGATGAGCTTCAAGAACTATCCCTCATGGGGGTCCTCATCCCACCCCCTAATCTTGGTAAAAAAGACCCAATTGCCCAACTGAAGCCGAAAGACCACCAGAATTCACTTCCAACTCCTTTAAGGCCAGTGCCTGGGAGGCAGCAGCGTGGTGCCTGAGAAAAGGCTCAAACAAGGCAATCCCAAGCAAAACAAAGACTTTGCACTAAAAGGCAATCCCAAGCAAAACAAAAACAAACTCTACAATGAAAAAAACAAGCAGAGGAAAGACAGATAAGATAAAACAAAATAAAAAAAAGGTAAGATACCCGATCACTATGAGAAAAAAATTAAGAGCTAAAAACAAAAAAAATAAGAAAAAAAAGAGAAAAATAGCAAAGACTCTCAAGACAATCATATTTTTGAGAGGAAACTCCCAGATATGAAACCAGAACTTCCAACTATGCTCAGAAGCTATTCGAAGAAGTGCAGATTCAACAGACTGACTCACATGCCAACATACTGCATGACAGGTTCAGTGCAACCTCTCCCCAAAAGGAGAGAGGATGACCACCAAGTGCAGCCCAAGTCTCAACTGCTCTCTCCAAGCAAAAACACAGCTCCCATGGGACCTGGTCCCCAACCCACCTGATGGTGTCCTCGGGAAAGGGCTCCACTAACTCAACGAGGATTTAAACCCACAGCTAGGACGGCTGTTTAATCATAGTCTTACTTCTGACATCGCTACATAGTCAGTGCACTGACGTTGTGGCTGGACTTTGGCAAGGTCCCGCTTTCACAAGCCCCTGAAATCACTCGGCCGGTGCCTCATAAGCCTTAAGCCAAACCCATGAGAGCAAGGATGATCTCATTGGGGAAGAAGACACACATATTGGCAGGAAGCTTTATCATCCCAGTTTGCTTTGCTTTGGGCAGAGTCCAGTCTTCTTCTGTAGTTGACTTTTGTTTGATCAGGAAAGCCCAGTTTTGACAAAGGCAGTCCAAGCAGCCGATGAGGAAATCTTCGATACAATACCCCACTGGTATCATTGAAAAACTCATCGAAAAACCATTGTTAAATGAAAAACTCATCAGGGGTTATGTTAACCCATACACGACACAGGAGGGCTGGGAACCTGCAGTTGGAGAACCCACAGGTCAGACCAGACTCACACCCACAGTTGTGTCAACCCTGGGCCCTGCTGTGCTCCACAGCATTCTCAGTTGGCCTCTTTTCCATCTTGTTAAGCAATATTTATTAAAACATAGCAAACAGGTTATTACCGACAAGCAAGTGCTATGCCAGAAAACACATATGCCATAGTAGAAAACACATCTGACACAGATGACAGAAACCAGTCTTGCCAGCAGAAAGTTAAATGCCAAAAAGCATGAAAAAATACCAGAAGAAAAAAATGGAAAAACAAGGTTACCCCAGCTAGAAAATACATAGGCAATCCACTGAGCACAGAAGAGTTATCAGGGACCTGTCAGAAGTTATTGATAGTAGTCTGTCATTCGACACCCATGTCTGTCATTAGAGCAGGAAGGCCTTCTAAGTGAAGACCTTATCACGCAGATAGATCATCAGAGTTAAAGGGCGAGAGTCGAGGTCTCTCACTCATCACTCATCAGACCAATGATTCCATCCTCAATGTACCAAATGATATGTATGCCCCCGACCAGGCGCAGCACAGGAGGACACACCAAAGGCCAAGCAAAGGATAAAAGGGTCTCAAACATGTGTCTATAATCTGAATGCCCGAAGAACTCCAGCTCTATTCAGTAAAGAACCGCTGCCGCTCCTGACCTTTGCCTAACAGGCCTACCTTTGCCTAAGGCCCATTTGATGAATATATTTCACCTCTCAAAATCTCAAAAATCTAGATCTGTCAGAGGAGTCACAAGGGCGGAGACCACCTGACTATTAATAGGGCGTGCTGGAGGGATAGATTCATCATAGAGACTCCTATGCTGTGGAATAATGCTGTGGAATATGTTGAGGCAGAGCACCTCGCATTGCTTGTTCAAGATAAAAATCTTGACCAATGACCAATGGATGGGAGATCGCAGATATACCCACCTCAAATACTCACTCTCAGAGGCACACACAGTAAAAGCATGGGTAAGTTTCCATACTAAAGGGGTGGTGTAACTGCAAACACTATGGGCTAGGCTGTAAATACCTCCTGGGCAGGCAGCCTAGTATGAACCTATGAACCTATGAACCTATGAAATTAAGAGGACAGTTATGAGGGCTGTTAGGAGTAGAGGAAAGAGAGTTGGATGGATTATTGTCTGGAAAAGATTTAGTTAGATTAGCTATGGATTCTGTAAAAAATGTGTTGAAGTGAGAGTTTAGTTCTGAGTCAGTTATACTAGGGTCAGGGCAGGGATTATTCCTGGACCCTGGATGGAGTAGAGAATTAACTGATTTCCAGAATTGTTTTGGGTTCTTATTATTGTTGGACTGAAGTTTATTATAGTAGTTTTTTTTGTCCAAGGTGATTAGTTTTTTTACCTGGTTGTGGAGTTGGGTGTATTGAAGCAAGGTAGAAGACATTTTATTTTTCTGGTAGAGCTTCCAGGATTTGTCCCTGTGATTCATGATTTGTTTTGTTTCTTTGGATAGCCAAGGAGCAGAATTAGCTTTGACTCGTTTGTTTCTTGGCGGGGCTTGGGAGTTGAGAGTTTTTAGGAAGATGGAGTTAAAACGTTCTACAGCATTGTCAAGGGGAAGAGTATTTAGGATTTGCCAGTTAATATGTTTAAAAGTGTTTGAGAATTTTGTGGGGTTGAAGTTGCTGAGATTGTGAGTGTGGATGTAATAGTGTTGATATTTGGTGGTGTTAGCTGAGCGATGTATGAAAGAAGGGAGATGGTCACTAAAGGTGTCTGGGATAGTGCCAGAGAGAGTTATTTTGTTTGGATGGGAGACTAGGATCCAGTCGATGATGGATCCTGGGGGGGTGGTTTTTGTTAGGACGAGTGGTTGTGTGGATTACTTGGGTGAATTTGTAGAGGTTAATGAATAGGGAGGGGGACGGTGAGTTAATTTTATTTCAATCAATATTAACATCACCTAGAATGTAGGTTTTGAATTTTATTTCAGTTGAGGCCCAGTAAAGAATATTTTCAAGGGTAGTGATGTTGTCGCCTGGGGAGATATATAGGGAGATAATGCAAATATTTTTATGTTTATTTATTCATAGGAGACTAGCTGTTAGTTCAGAATTTTTGAATTGTGGAGTTGGAATTTGTAGAGGGATTAATGAAAGATAGTTAGAGTAGACTAACGCAGAGCCTCCACCTTTTTTATTTAAACGGTCACTTCTGTGGATTTGGAAACCAGGAGGTAAGATTTCTGAGTCAGCAATATGGGGTTTTAGCCAGGTTTCAGAGATGGCTAAGATGTCAGGTTGGTTGTGGCAAATCCAAACTTGTATTTGGTGTATTTTGTTATTAAGGCTCTGGGCATTGATAGTGAAGAATTTAAGGGTGTTAAGAGAGGAAGCAGAAGAAGAAGAAGAAGAGGGAGATGGGAAAGGGGAGTGTGCAGTGGAACATATACCTTAAGGCAGCTTACTCCTGATATCCATCACATGTTGTAGCAGCCTAGGTTATTTATGGTGCATCCGCCCCATAGACTGATGTACAGGGGCATATACCACTGTTACATACACTGACCTCTGGACTGCAGAATGGCACACATGTATTGTGCAGATGAAGCCCACACGTATATGTACCCAGCCCCACAATATGTGTGGGGGCCACAACAGCAGTGGAATGATGGCAGGAATGACATACTCACAGGCCACTTCATAACAACCCCTGACTGCATATGATATGGACAAAGCCTGGTATGTAGATGGATGACAGAGGCCTGAGCACAGGCCCATATGTGAAATAGTGTTGTCATACACTAAGCAAGTTGCTGGTGTTACAGGATAGTCTGCAACTCACCCTTAATCAGGAATATGAAGTCAGAAACACAAATGGATGTAGCCATGTACTGATAGCACTCAACATACACACTGCCAGTGATATAGACAAAATATAACAGGCTCACCTCTGGCCATCAAGTGGATAGGCCCACAGTTGAGAGCTGTGCAGACACACTGCATTCCATGTTAAACTAGTATGTACACACAAACCCTGTAACACTGGTGCTATACAGTGCATACAACACTACTCATACTCTGTCTGTAGTTCTGGAACCTCATACAAATATGTAGCTGGCCTGAGTGTGCAAGTTCTCTTGTAACAGGTATTGCTACCTGCTGTCTGTAACACTGCTGCCCACACACAGGAAGGATGCCCACCATACAGGAAAGGTAAAGGGACCCCGCCCACATGATGTAGGGATTTATAGTAGTGGGTTGCCATGACAGTGGTAATTGGAAGTACTACACAGCATGCTGCATGCAGATAGCAAGTGGAGGACACTGATTGGTGCAGAGGCCATCACCTGATCATGTGCATCACTTACAAAAGCCATGCTGCAATCTATTCCAAGCAGCTCAGTCCATTTACTGGAGAGAGAGAGACAGAGAGAGAGGGAGAGAGAAACTGAAACCAAAACTGAAACAGAAACAAACAAACAAACCTAGAAAGAAAGTAGGCTAAAGCCAAAGCAAAGGAGATAAAAAAATACTCCTACAAGGAAACTATCCCAAACAGACTCATTCCCACAACAGGTATGTGAAGTATATATGCATGTAATTGACTGTAGTACTTGATACATAATAATGGGATAGATGATGTTGAATGATATGCATGTGCCATCAGGTATTGTTGTTGTAATGATGTTCAGCTGAACAACTGCTATGCACAATAGAGTCTGTCCCTGTGGGTAATGGGCCATACCAGTCAACTGTGCAGAGCAGCACTGACTGACAAGATGTAAGCCATCATAGGGTGTGTTGTGTAATTAGCTGGTGATGGAAGTAATGCCATAATGATGGACACATGGGTTTCAGAGCCCACCACTTGCAGGACACTCAGGTTAACATGTATTGTAGCAAGCTGAAATGCCATAGGTGTGTAACAGGCTTACCTGCAATCTGGCCCTATATATACCCCCATATGTGGCACCTGTCTGTGTTGTAGCAAGGCAGAACAGTGCAGCTGTGTAGGAAGGAGAGTTAGAGATTGATATATATAGGTATGTATATGTGTACATATATGTCTACAGATATACAGACACCCATATGTAGACATATATATATATATATATATATATATATATATATATATATATATATATATATAAACACATATATACAACATAAAATATATCTACACATATATACAAACACACACACACACACACACACACACACACACACACACACACACACACACACACACACACACACACACAGACACACACACACACACGTATATAAATACATGTCCCCTATATTTCCATCACAGTGCTGCATGCTATGTGTGAGGGAAAATCACACATAGCAATATACACATAGCAATACACACAGGTATATACAGCTGTAGGTGTGTGCAACATGGATGGTTATGTCACATGTGAACTCCTTGTTGGGACCACATTGCCATTGTCTGTGAAGTAGGGAATGGGAATTTGAGGAAGGATAGCAGGTATATTTGTCGAGGTGGTTTTGGTTGGTAGATCTAGAGGACAGCCAACAGTGATGGTATATGACACATGTGGTGGGTAAACACCCTGGATGGTGGGTGTGGTCTGCGATGTGGAAGCTCCATGACCCCCCATATGGAAACAATGGGAACAAGGCCCTCCACCCATTGTTAGTCACAACAGCAGCTTCACGGCCCTATCGGTGCCTAGCCCGGAGGCTGAGCAGGAGGAACATGTGGGACCTGTGATTGTATACTGTGGAGCCCCCTATGGAACAGACCCTGGACCTGCCCTTGGGTGACAGGATCATGTCTGTGTGTGCCCCTGGGGGGGGGACACCATCCCCTGAGGTGATTCCACCTGAAGATAGTGCTGGACCAGTAGATGAGGAGGCACCAGGGTGGGTCCCACATGTGATGTGGCCTGGTAACATGGTCAGATGAGGTGGGAGAGGTGGTTCTGCCTGCAACTATTCCCTAAACATGCTATTGTGTCACTGTTATAGAACATATGTGGGTAGTAATAGTCCACACAACCCCAGAACATGTCCAGCAGCATGCATAGATATCCCCAATAACACATAATGACAGATGTGCAGCAATCATATAGCAACCATACCACAAGCATATATCAAACCATAGTGGCCCTGACATTGGCATGCAGGTGAAATAGTCCATAACAGGCCAGCGATGATAGTGTCCCCACAGGGAACATGGCGACAAACACATAGCCCAAAGTGTGGTACAATACAATATATGTCCCAATGGTAGGTAAGCTGTAGCTATACCTACTGAGTTGTGTGAACAGTTTGTTGTCGCTGATATGGTGGGGGATACAGATATGTGTATTAAGAACTATGGTGACCTTGCTGTATGAGTTGCTCAGACCTGTTTTCATCTTTATGTCTTTCAGGCAAGATGCCCCACGGCAGGTTACTGGTGTATTCAGCGGCAGAAAATAAGGTCATTCTTAACCTCCTGATACAGCACTATCAGGTTCTCTTTGGCAGGACAGCTCTTGAGCAGCAGGAGCGGACTGCCTTGTGGAACAATCTAGTCCATAAGCTGTAGTATTGTGGACTTGTACTGTTGATGTACTGTAATGCTGCACCCACTCTGTAGCAATGCCACAGCTGTGGCCAAATACATCACATCTCTCACACTCTTATGTAGGTCCCTGTGGTATACCACCAAGGCAGCAGCCTGTAGCTTGTGGGTATGCTTTATTTTCATGTTTGCCAATACACTGGTCATGTAATGGCCATGGTATATTCCATACAGACATCTAGCACACCTACCCATAATGCATGCCATACATGTTCACATATTGCTGCTGTTAACTGCACTGCATCACAGTGGCAACCGTTATTGGGTATCTGAAGGGTATGTCAGACACCTGCAAGATAACTAACATCCTGTCATTGTGAAATGTGTCCACAGGGATGAACATAATGGTGGGACACATGGCCTACAGTAGGGACATGTGTGAAACATCACCCTTATACAGGCTACAACAGTGTATATACCAGTATTACAATGGCAACTGTTACAGATCTACACTACAGCATATCATAATACTGTGGTCCACAACCCTTAACACCTGCAATGTGGTCCCAACATGAGCACTGAGTGTGTAATATGGAATTGTAGGCTAGGATAGAAAATATGGGGAATACATACCTTCACAAACACTGGAAGCATATGTGTGCACAGACTCCAGAGAAAATATAGTGGAGGCAGCTGTTGAGATACTGCCTGCATGCATTTGTCACGGAAATGCACCTTTCAGCAAGTACATGTCCCCAATGTCACACCAAGTATTGGTCTGCTGTCCAAGACATTTGGCCATCAAATGTGCACACTTACCTGCAACAGAGGCAGGTGTGGCATGCACACATCTTACATGACATGGCATGGGCCCCATACCCAACAGGTAGCACCCATGAGCTGCATATGTAGCCATATCTCACCATTGCATATGCCATGGAAAACAATGCAGGCAGTCATATATGTGGCAAGGATGTATGAGACAGGAAGGATTTAGAAAATAAACAGATGGCCACCCAAGACAAATTATGTCACATGTAGCAAACTGGTCATGTGGGCTGCCCACCAACATGCTACAACACTGAGGTGGTAGCAGGAATGTCCATCAAGTACTGGCTGTGCGGTACCCGTCTCAGCAATTGCCTGGACTCTGCAAGTGCATGGCCTATGGGTTAGGGTAATCAGATGTGACAGTTGTAGCACAGGAAACATCAGCCAGTTCTCTCTACAGGTAGTGTATGCATAACAGAAGAGGTCCCCAACAGTCATGCGTTGCAATGTGTACTGGTGTAAGATACAGGTGCTGCACAACCAATGCCTCACCCCACCTCAGGCCCACCATCCCCATCTGTACTGTGCCGGTGCCAGTGTACATCTGTATGTTTGCCAGTCATTAGCTGGGCCTAGGCTGTTACACATGGTGTTCAGTGTTTGGGACACTGCAAACTGACACGCATGTGTAGGCCATAGTTGTAAAGCATCTGCAAAAAGGCTGAAGGTGGGGAGGGTGTGTCATCATGACACACCAGTACACTGCAGCAGGGATCCTAAGGATGCTATGAATGGCTGCATCTGCACACAGTCAGATTCAGGAACTGTGGCAGATGTAATCCTGACTCCACAGCAATAGTGACGGCAGTGTGTAAACTCCAAGGGATGTGCACATGAGTAGACCTTGCATCATGCAGAGTTGGGGGATATGTGTAGACTGACTATATACTGGCAAATGCTGATGGCCCATGCTAGTATACCTCTGCTAGGAATAGTGACTGCTGTAGTACACATAACAATAGGTGCAACAAACCATCATGATAAGGGTGTGCACACATATGCACCCACAGAGTGTATGCATCGCGGTCAGCATCTGCACACCTAACACATTTGTTAGGAATGGCATGTGAATGTACAGGACATATGTCACATATCAGGCTCATGTAATGTTAATATATGTGGTGATGTGGTCCCATGGCATATCAAGGAAGATTGTGTCATATCAATAAGGGTGTGTACACTCCCCATATCCATGGTAAGGTTTGATGGTTGTCAGTGTAATACTATCGTATTGGTCATACATGCACCGCTGATGTTGAGATCTGTAAACCAGACATCAGGCATTCACAAATGACATCTGTCCACATATCATCCCAGGTATGTGTCGCTCAAACACATAGGGGCTGAGAGCATTAGAGCAGACATAACTGACACAGTAATACACATTCAGCAATGGTTTGTACACCTGTGAGGTATGGTGCACAGTACGTGGCAGGGTGCAAAACAGGTGCACAGCAATACTGTGTATATGGGTGCAGTGTTTTCCAGGGGAAGGGGCATCACCTACTAACACAGCCCACGCATCACACACATGTATACTGTTGCTAGCATAGATTAACTATAGCTGCACTGCATGCTGTTGAGTACCATATGTCATGCATGTTGACAGATGGGTAATGGGAGGACTGTGTGTACTATCTTTGTGCAACCTCACCTGTAGGTGTGTGTGTGTGTGTGTGTGTGTGTGTGTGTGTGTGTGTGTGTGTGTGTGTGTGTGTGTGTGCGTGTGTGTGTGTGTGGGGGGTTATTTTGTCTGTATGTGCAATCTGGTGGAGTGGTGAGGGGTTGATGCATGTAGGATGTGTGTGTGCATGTGTGTGTGTTTGTGTGGGTGTCCATGTATGCACATGTGTGATTGAGGGGGTTGTTCATATGGCAATACTTCCCTTTGCAATCGTGCAGTACATGGACTTGGACTGACATATGAGACACCAGGAATACTTGTCTGATATGTAATCACAAGACAGCTGATAGTATAATAAGGTCTGTAGCATGGAACATGCATTGGGAGGGAAACTAGACACCAAGTAAACCCTTAATATTGCAATCAGCAGAAAGGTGAATGACTACCCACATATGCAGGACTACAGATGCATTGGGGAATTAATAGACAACACCAGGGAGTGTATCCATATATTACTGTTGTCCACATGATAAGATGATTGAGCAGCAGATCTGGCATGTGCTGAGCAATAGTTACATATGATACTCCAGTGTGTGACATTATGGAGTGAATGTAGTAGCTGCTAACATATGGAGGCCATGCTCATGCTGTCCAGACATAACCAGGGTGAACACTGGATGACAGCAGTGAGGCCATGTAAAACCTACTCCACCCAAGTCAAGGAGGTAATGGAGTAAAAGGACTTGTGTTGTGATCACTCGTCTAGACATTTAGAGGAATGATATGTTAATGAGGGGGAACATATGTGAATAAACGTGGGACTGTCTGTTAACTCAGGGACAGGTAGGTATTATGGTAGACTTTCAGGGTGTGTTCATATGTGTGTGTGTGTGTGTGTGTGTGTGTGTGTGTGTGTGTGTCTGTGTGTACTGTTATGCAATGCCGTACAAGTCCTAAAGTGCGTTTTTTGTTTTCCTCCACAGTTGGCAAGGTGGGTCAGAGTCCCTCCTGCATGCAATCTGATGTTGGTGTCCATACAGACACCGGAGATGATGATAGGACTGTTGAGGCACAGGCAGGGTTGCCAGAGGCTGAAACTGCACCGTCGTTTGACATCCTCCTGTTAGCCACCCCAACTCTGCACACAGTTATAGTGCCTATACATGCCCCAGCACCAGTGGCCATAGCAGAGGGACAGTTGGCAGTTGGTGGCAGTGCACAGGAGAGTGTGGTATCTATGCCTATTGTCTCTGGTCACAGCAGGCATTGCTGGATGTCTGGCAGGGCACCACATAGGCAGATGTACGGGGTGCTCGTGGTAGGGCCGCTGGTCATCATGCCCCTGGCAGAAGTGCCACAACTGGTACCACCAGGCACATGTTTCAGACTGTCATGGGGGCACAGGCATGTATGGAACTGTACACCAGACAGGGCCTGAGGCTGCAGAGGGCTGCTCTCTCATCTGTAAGTGACAACTTCCATGAACTTACAGGTGCCCTCCGTGATTATACCAAGGTCATGGATCGATGGTTGGGTGAGATGGTGGGCCTCATCAACCCTGGTTTGTTCGTGCTCAAACCTGTGGTGGGAGTGGGTCAATGGCCACGTGGACCTAGGCCAGTAACACCAACAGCTGGCGGTTGACATAGACATGCTAGGAAAGCAAAGCACTCCCGTAGTGGCAGTACCAGCCCCAGCACTGCAGAGGCATATGTCCACACCACACCAAAGCAGGCCACATGCACAAGGCCCTAGCCAGTCCCAGGAGGGACCTGGTTCCAGTGGACATCTGTCACCATCATGGCAGAGTAGCACATCGAGGCCTGTACCTGGACGTGCTCATTGAACCCCTGGCAGGCACAGTCCGTGTATCCATGGCTGGAGGTGATGAACTGCACACCCTGCCAGGTATGGTCTGCAGCTGTCCCAGAAACATCTATATAGGGCAGCCACATGGCAGAACTGTGTGCATGCATAGCCACACACTATACAAACACACCTAGGGCAACCCCATACCTACACACACCACATCACCACACCCATTTCAGCTAGTTACACCCCTCACCCACACATATGGTATCAAAAGTATGGCCTACCTTGGTATCTGACAAACCAACAACGCACCCTGTGATACCTGTGCCACACCCCTGTCATCCATAACATCGATGCAGGGACAGGCTAATATGGTTCTGATGCACATGGTGACTGTACTACAGTGTACCAATGTACTGTTGTATAACATGTCAGCAGTAATGTTTAATGCATACATGTCAGGTAGTGTAGCTGTTCAGCCATGATGCATTATAGCTATTAGTAACACTGAGTGATTGTGGTCTCCATAATGTTATGCATTTGTGTTGTAGGTGTACATATGTCAGCAGGAGGATGGTCTGCAGTCATATTCCACAAGGGGTATGGTACTGTGGTGACACCATAGCTGTGACATATCCTGGGTACAGTTGAACACATGTCACAGGTCTGTATAACAGTTACTGCCTGTGTCACATGGACAGGTGACCTGCTGGGACATGTATAATTAGCAACCTGATGTAGATCCATCCACATACATGCACACTCTTACTTGTCAACACTGGGACTAGATGCCTACCTGGGTATGTAGTGCTACTGATGTGTGTGGCTTTCATTGCACACAACACACAGCATTTAGTGTGAGGTATGTTCCAGATTAAATGCTACATGCAGAAACATCCGCAGACATGTACAGTATGGTACTGGGGGATGTAATGGTTGTATATGGACAATACATAGTGTGACATACCATCATATACACATTAACAGACACATAACAGGCAGAAACACATCTGAGAGACCTGGGCCTATCAGTGCTAACTAACTTGTCAGTGTGTCTAATGTGTTACAAGTAGGCTGCACACAGCACATGCATAACTGGGCTGGATTGTGGTATCAGTTGCCTGTATGGTTGATGGTGACAGTGGTCACCATACAGTGGTACATGGGGCATGTACTGGGTATACCATTGTGTAATGACAGTGTACACAGCACCCACACCCCACAGTGGATATTGTACACACTGAAACCCATGATGACACTCTGACATACCCACCATCGCACATTGCCCATGACTGCGATACAACCCATTGTCCATCTCAATAGTGGTACTACAGGGATATGCATCTAATGCACATGCCACAGGCATAGTAGGGTGATGCATTGTCATGCTTCACCTATGGGCAGCAACATCACTATCCATAATACTGTGTGGCAATGCATATTGTAATAGGAG
Organism: Protopterus annectens; assembly: GCF_019279795.1. Lineage (NCBI taxonomy): Eukaryota > Metazoa > Chordata > Ceratodontiformes > Protopteridae > Protopterus > Protopterus annectens. The sequence goes on from NC_056732.1 coordinate 1,343,273,470, forward strand.
TATGTGGCCTCGGAATGCTGTACCCTACAGATATAAAGACATGCACACATACACACACTTGCCAGAACTCAGTAGGTATCCCATGCCTATCGACCCATTTGTACAACACTGTTGTGCTGGTACTGCAAGGCTCATGTAGATGTTAGGGAGAGGAGCATAACAGGGTACATGTAATGTCCGGTGCAGCAGCAGCCACATCTTACTATGGCAATGGGTGTTGCGGTGGGTGTGAAGGCCCTCATGGTATTCCCAACTACAGGTGTACTAACACACAGACACTGATATCCTCAGTAATGCACACATACACATTTGTCAGTACTGGGGTGCATCACTGCAGGTGGTCATAGGTGTGTACCTGGCTATTGTCCATGGAGAGATGGGAAGTGTAGGGGATGTGTGTACAGTGGTATTATGCCACCTGCCATGTGCCAGCAGGCAATCTACCAACAGACACCACTGTGGTGACCCTCAGGGTGAGAGTGACATGCATCAGCCAATCTTCTGGGTGCCTCCTGCAAATGGCCACAGAGGTGATCCAGTTGACATATATGCAACATGTATTACAACACATGGTTAGTGTCTGTGATGGAGACCTGTACCCAAGCATGTTATGTTGACTGCGGTAGTGTAATGGCTGTACCCGTGGCATGTTGCACATACAGGGTGTTGTGTCCTATGTGTGCCAGTTGTAACACAGCTGGGCAGACATGTCAGTGGCAGTCAAGCATAGGTTGCCTGTACGTATCCAAGCTGGATACCTGCCGTCTGCACATCTGTACAGGGACTGACAGACATCATCTTGGCAACTAGCTATACAGTAGGATGTATGTGTCAATAGATAGATGTCTGACACCAATATGTATGCCTTTAATACATGTTGGAAGCCCTCACTGACATGCTGTACAGACAGTAGTCTACAGTTACTTTCCAAAGCAGCCACATCTCACTATGGCAATGGGTGTTGCAGTGGGTGTGAAGGCCCTCATGGTATTCCCAACTACAGGTGTACTAACACACATACACTGCTATCCTCAGAAATGCACATGTACACATTTGTCAGCACTTCGGTGCATCACTGCAAGTGGTCATAGGTGTGTACCTGGCTATTGTCCATGGAGAGTTACTTTCCAAATGTCAGATCATTATCCAGTAGGGAATATATACTGTGACACAGCTCACACACCAGGAACACGACAGTGAGGCCTCAGAGTTCAGCTATGCCTGCAGGGGTGCTTGTTGCCAGTACTAATTTAGTAATAGTAGTAACAGCATGATACACTACATGCCAGTGTGACGGCATGTAACCTGGGTTACAACCCTTGTATGTAACACATTCACATGGATAAGAATGATGCACAGGTCTTATATACTTGAGTGTCCCAGACATGACACTCACATCTCTTGCTACTGTAATGACGACACATAGACACATGTTTTGTACATGGCATTACATACACATTACAGATTTCATTACCCTGCTATGTTATCAGACTGGGATGTGAGCACTGGTTACCAGGGCTGAGCCATGCTTTACAGGTGTCAGCATTGCTGCAATATAACAGCTGAGTACATTTGTGCACTGGTAAGCGAAGCCTACACGGTGTAAGTGCCCTTAAGTTTAACCATATGTAAGCACCACTTAGCTTTGCGCAAACCCACGCAAACATGCTTAAAGCTGCTCAAAACTGCCGTAACCACTCTGTATCCAACAGCTCTTGTTCTGCCCAGCAACAAAATAAACACCCCTTGCAAGTCTTGAACTCAGAACCCTGTGCACTATAGTCATAACAGTTAACCACTACACCATGACAGGTGGGAACGCAGTGGTTGTTTTTCGAATATATCTGTCAGTACACATATTGAATAGTATTGAACAATTGCTATTTCTTCCACAATTGTGTAGTACTTGTTAATGATATTACTGTTGCATCATGTATGTTGTTATATCTAAATATACACATATCAAATACATACAGTGTGATACATCTGGGAAGGTATACATAACCGTAATGTTTACACATGACAGGGATATGGATATATATACATATAAATATGTAGATATATGTCTATATGTACATACGCATATATATTCATATATATGTATTTCTACACATCTGTATAGTGCATCATATATATGGCCATTTATAGATATCTCTGTATATATATATATATATATATATATATATATATATATATATATATGTGTGTGTGTGTGTATATATATATATATATATATATATATATGTATGCACATCGTATGTGTACAGATATACCTATTTATGTCGATATATATGTAGATATCTATAATTATATGTGCATACATATCTAAACAGATATACCTATTTAAGTCGATATATATATATATATATATATATATATATATATATATATATATAGATATATATCTGTATATGTGTAGACATATATAGATATATATATCATCATCATCTTTCGGCTTTTCCCGTTAGGGGTCACCACAGCGGATCATCTCTTTCCATTTCTTCCAATCCTTTGCATCTTGCTCTGTCACACCAACTACCTGCATGTCCTCTCTCACCACATCCATAAACGTTATCTTAGGCCTTCCTCTTTTCCTCTTACCTGGCAGCTCCATCCTTAGCATCTTTTTCCCAATATACCCATCATCCCTCCTCAGCACATGTCCAAACCAACGCAATCTTGTCTCTCTTGCTTTGTCTCCAAACTGTCCAACATGAGCTGACCCTCTAATATACTGATTCCTAATCCTATCCATCCTAGTCACACTGAGTGCAAATCTTAACATCTTTAATTCTGCCACATCCAGCTCTGACTCCTGCCTTTTTGTCAATGCCACTGTCTCCAATCCATATAACATAGCTGGTCTCACTACCCTCTTGCAGACCTTCCCTTTCACTCTTACTGGTACCCGTCTGTCACAAATCACTCCTGACACTCTTCTCCACCCATTCCACCCTGCCTGTACTCTCTTCTTCACCTCTCTTCCACATTCACCATTACTCTGAACTGTTGATCCCAAGTACTTAAACTCGTCCACCTTTACCAACTCTATTCCCTGCATCCTCACCATTCCTCTACCCTCCCTCTCATTTACACACATATATTCTGTCTTATCCCTGCTGACCTTCATTCCTCTGCTCTCTAGAGAATATCTCCAGCTCTCCCGAGTCTCCTCGACCTGATTCCTACTCTCACTACAGATCACAATGTCATCTGCAAACATCATAGTCCACGGGGCCTCCTGTCTGATCTCATCTGTCAACCTGTCCATCACCACTGCAAATAAGAAAGGACTCAGAGCTGATCCTTGATGTAATCCCACCTCCACCTTAAACGGATCTGTCACTCCCACTGCAGTCCTCACCACTGTCACACTACCCTCGTACATATCCTGTACCACTCTTACATACTTCTCTGCCACTCCCGACTTCCTCATACAATACCACAACTCTTCTCTAGGCACCCTGTCATATGCTTTCTCCAAGTCTAAAAGACACAATGCAACTCCTTCTGACCTTCTCTGTATTTCTCCAATAACACTCTCAGAGCAAACATTGCATCTGTAGTGCCCTTTCCTGGCATTAAACCATACTGCTGATCACTAATCATCACCTTCCTTCTTAACCTAGCTTCTACTACTCTTTCCCATAACTTCAAGCTGTGACTGATCAATTTTATCCCTCTGTAGTTACTGCAGCTCTGCACATCACCCTTATTCTTAAAGATAGGTACCAAAACACTTTTTCTGCACTCCTCAGGCATCCTCTGACTTTCCAAAATTTCATTAAACAATCTAGTTAAAAATTCCACTGCCATTTCTCCTAAGCACCTCCATGCTTCCATTGGTATGTCATCTGGGCCAACAGCCTTTCCATTCTTCATCCTCTTCATATCTGTCCTTACTTCCTCCTTGCTAATCTGTTTCCCTTCCTGATTCACTATCCCCACATCATCCAACCTTCTCTCTCTCTCATTATCTTCATTCATCAGCCTCTCAAAATACTCTTTAGATCTACTCAACACACTCTCCTCTCTTGTGAGTACCTTTCCCTCACTATCCTTCATCACCCTAACTTGCTGCATATCTTTCCCAGCTCTGTCCCTCTGTCTAGCCAATTGGTACAGGTCCTTTTCTCCCTCTTTAGTGTCCAATCTCTCATACAACTCTCCATATGCCTTATCCTTAGCTTTCACCACCTCTCTCTTTGCCATGCGCCTCATCTCCTTATACTCATGTCTACTTTCTTCATCTCTTTGACAATCCCACTTCTTCTTTGCCAGCCTCTTCCTCTGTATACTCTCCTGTACTTCCTCATTCCACCACCAGGTCTCCTTGTCCTCCTTCCTCTGTCCAGATGTCACACCAAGCACCTTTCTAGCAGTCTCCCTTACTAGTTCTGCTGTAGTTACCCAGCTATTCGGTAACTCTCCACTGCCTCCCAGTGCCTGTCTTAACTCTTCCCTAAACTCCACTTCACAATTACCCTTTTTTAACTTGCACTATTTAATCCTTGGCACTGCTTTCACACTCCTCCTCCTCTTCTTGATCACCAACGTCATCCTACAGACCACCATTCTATGCTGCTTAACTACACTTTCCCTTGCCACCACTTTACAGTCTCAAATCTCCTTCAGACTGGCCCTCCTACATAGGATATAATCCACCTGTGTGCATCTTCCGTAGATATGTATATGTCTATATATCTATCTATATATCTATCTATCTATATATATATATATATATATATATATATATATATATATATATATATATATATATATATATATATATATATATATATATGTTTACCATATGTCCAGAACATGGGGTGGTGTCCTACTTTAGCACCAATAGTCCTAACCTCTTAGTGCAAGGGGATGTCATGTATGTATTGCAAGTATATATGTAGACTGTTGCTACTGTAACAGGGGTTGTCTTAACAGACATGTTGTGTGTGGGAGGTCACATCTGCTTTTGACATGTACGCCATTGGTTACTGACAGACATCCTAAGGACATCATAGTACCACTGGTAGCACAGTAATGATCATGTGGACTACAGCAGAGATATGACCAATATATGTTGACAGTCTGGCACTCTGTGGTCAGTCCAGAGATGTACACAGATCCCCTTCATGCAAGACATGTGGACCATGCCTGACAATGTTGATGTTAACAGCCATGTACATGGGTATATCACGTAAATACTGGACTGCATATGCCCACATAGTTTATGCATTCACACATGCCAGTCTGTCCTGACACATAATACCTGGTGGTGCAGAGGACACATGGCCACATACTACCCAGTAGTTAGTGACATATCTCTGTACAGTATCCCACTGCTTTGTCAGAAATACACAACAATTATGGTGGCCTGGCAGCAGTATATCTGGACATAACAGCACACTGGGTAATTACACTAATCTGCTAAGGCATGTAACAAAGCACTTTGCAAACTACAGGCAGACTGCCACAACACTGGACTACATTTTGTATGGGAGAATACACATGTACCAGCAAATATAGCAGGCTCTACACGCATGTTACTTGCCAGAGTAACAGACGCCTTTGAGAAAGTATATACCCACAACCAATGTGAACACAGCCACAGCCACATATGGTATGCAAGCTTAATATGACACTATATGGACTGTCTGGTAAACACCATCCTCATATGTGCTATTCACACACTAACTCTACATAAACTGGGTCATTACACAGTGTGGTCCAGTGCCTGTCTGTGGTATGGGACATGTGTGTGTTTGGCCCTACGGACATGTGAGCCGATAGGGTACCATACACTGGAGTAGCATGTAACATCAGGTAGAACAAGACCAAGAACAATGGCATCTTCCACAGTCTGCGCACAGGATAAGTTACTTATGCGCAATACACATACTGTCAACAGTCACCATAGGTATGCAGACCCCAGTACTGTACACACAACTGTAGAATGCCCAGGTTATGTCTTCAGAAATAACCACTACTATACATAACATGTCTAGCAGTCTGATATCTGACTGGCTTGTTATCAGGTATGATGTCAATAAATAATGGTGTACAGAACATATGCACCTCTTGCTGCATGACATATGTACAAAGGTTGACAGACTTGTGGCTGGAGCCACAAACACTGGGCCAATATTGGCATGTTGCTATGATCATACATTTACTGCCGTAACAGGGTTTGCTGTGACATATGTCCTATGAGGGATATGAGCTAAGTAACTCTCATGGTTGTCACCATGTACTGACTGCAATCCTCAGACTATGCTTCTGCAGTTCTAGGATTGGTGATCTGTGAGTAACACAAGAAACATAAGACTCCAAATACTTCCCAGTCTGCAGATAGCCCTACAGGTTAGAGTTTCCTCAAACACATAACACTGTCATGACAGGTATTAAATCATGTAGACCAGCCATATTCACACACACCCTGTTAAACCAACAACAAAGATCAACAACAAAGGGGTAACAGAAAATACACCCTTGAGATCACTTCATTGGCTCTTCTTGACAGAGGATCGGTTAATTAACCAGTGGGGTGGCAAAAGCCGACACACTCTGGCTAGGTTTATAAATGCCCTCGGGCAGATAGCCTAGTACCTACCTATGAATCTATGAACCTATGAACATTGCTCCAAATGCAGAAGAGCATCACTTGCATTCTGTAGTCATGTCTGGCACACCCCCCTCCTGTTTGTTGGCCTGTCTCTACAGTGTAGGTTGTTAGAGGTAAATCCCAATGCCATCTGTGATGCTGTTTGCCAAACACCAACATGAGGTCCTGCTCACAGTGAATGAAAGGGCCCAACATCCACACGATGTTTCTAGATATTGGAGTGTTCAAAATGGAAAAAAACAGGATCCAACCAAGAGACACACTGAGGCACAATAAGCTAGCGCTTTCATCCACTTTTAATGATGTGAACTTCTTCAGAAAAAATAATAATAACCACCTACCCATCTTTTAAATGATTCATTACAGGAAATGATGTCATAATCTGCACAATCAAATAAATTTAAAGTAATAATACTATATAAAATAATATATCTATAAAAATGTATATACATACATATAAATACTACATGTATAAATAAATACAATATATCGGTATGTTATTACATACCTTATATTTATCTATATTTTAAAAAACATTTTATATTAATGACTTCATTAAGCCCTGGATATATATCAGCCCCAAAAAGGAGCTGCCAAAATGCTTCCTTCTGTTCTAATGTGTTGTCAATGTCACCACCAAACATTTTTCTCTACATAATCTAAAACAAAAAATTCAAATTTCTTAAAATCCGTGCAGGAAAGAGCATGTCTAGCTAAAGAATTGTTTTTATCTTTTTTCTTTATAGCTAGAACATGCTCATAAATTCTACGTTTTAAAACTCTTTTTGTTTTACCTATATAGTAATTTTTGCATGTGGAACAAGTAGCCATGTGGACTACATTTTCACTATGGCAATTAAAATATTTATTTGCCCAGAATGTTTGTCCCAAATGTTCTATAGTGTTAAAGGACGAATTACACATGAACCTACATTGTTTACAGTCCTTACATGCAAAAGTACCTTTTTTGTTACTAACTGATCTATCTTTATAAGTTTCTGACTTCTGAGAAGTTTCTAACTTCTGTCTAATATTTGTCACCTTTTTAGGTTCATAGGTTCATAGGTTCATACTAGGCTATCTGCCAAAGGGCATTTATAAGCCTAGCCCATAGTTATGAGGCTTTCACCACCCCTTTAGTTTGAATAAAAACTATGCCTATCATTTTGCTGTGCCTCTGTCAAGCAGTGACACTGAAGTAATCCCTGGGGTATATCTGCAATCTCCCATCCATTGGTCAAGATTCCTCTTGAACAAGGCCAGAGAGGTGCTCTGCCTCACATGTACCGGGATTTTGTTCCACAGCATAGGGAGTCTCTGGGTGATGAATCTGTCCCTCCAGCATGTTCTATTTATAACCGTGTCAAGGTTTAAGTCTCCCACCCTTGTGGTACTGAGGGATCTAGATTTTTTGAGGTGAAGCATATTCATCAAATCTGGGTTTGACATGGCCTTATATGTCAGGCACAGGTCACCTCTGAGCAAGCGGTATGAGACTGAATAGAGCTGGAGTTCTTTCTGTCGGGCAGCATAAGACATATTTTTGAGACCCTTTATCCTTTTGGTGAGGAACTTTTGGGGCCTTTCAAGCTGCAGCAGGTGTCTGGTCAGATACATTCCAAACGGGGCATTGTACTCAATCATAGGTCTAATGAGTGATGAGTACAGGGGGACGATGACCTCCCTTGATCTAGATGTGAATCCCTTCATGATCAGGTGGGCGATATAGAAGGTTTTCCTAACTACTTTAGCAACATGAGTGTCAAACGAAAGGCTACTGTCAACCTGGGTCCCCAGATCCCTGATGACTTTTTCTGTGCTCAGTGGATTGCCACCTATATGGTAGCTAGGGGTAACCTTGTTTTTCCCGAAGGGTATGACTATGCATTTTTTGGTGTTTAACTTCAGGCCATGGCTCTGGCACCAGTTATCCGTTTCTGTGAGGCCCTTCTGGAGGATATCTGTGTCAGATGTGTTTTCGACTATGGCGCCCAGTTTGCAGTCATCTGCAAACTTTGTCAGCCATAACCCTCCTGTGTTTGCTTGTACTTCAGAAAAGTAGATGCCGAACAAGAGTGGACCCAGGACTGAGCCCTGTGGGACACCACTTGTGACAGGCTTTGAGTCTTTCATGGCTCCAGCAACTCTGACCCTGTGGGTTCTGTCACTTAGCCAGTTTGCAACCCATCTTGTGATGTATGGGTTTACATTCAAGCTGATGAGTTTTTCGATGATACCTGAGTGGGGTATTGTGTGAAGGCCTTTGCCAGGTCGAGGTAGGCTGTATGGACTGCCTTTCCTCATCAGTGGCCTTGGTGACTGTCTCGAAAAGTCAACCAAGTTTAAGAGGCAGGATCTGCCTTTGACAAAGCCAAACTGGGTTGGATCCAAAGTCTGCAAGTTCCCTATGTCTTTATTTATGAGTTCCATTATGATCCTCTCCATGGCTTTGCAGATAAGGCTTGTCAAGCTAATGGGGCGGTAATTTCCAGGGTCTGTGGAGGCACTGCCCTTATGAAGTGGGACCACAGTCGCCGTGCGCCACTCCTTGAGCACGTATCCTGAGGTGAGGCTAAGATTAAACAGCTGTCCTAACTGTGGGTTTAATTCCTCATTGAGTTCGTGAAGCACACAGCCGGGGACACCATCCGGTCCCATGGATGCTGTGCTTTTTGCCTTAGTGAGGGCAGTTCTCACCTGGGCGTTGGAGATGTTTGGGGGCTACAATCCTCTGGAATAGATATCTCTCCTTTTGGGGGAGGGGGAGAAGTTTGCACTGAACCTGTCAGCCAGTATGTTGGCAATGTGTGTAGGTTCAGTAATTTTCACATCATTTTGAACTAATTCTGAGCGTATCTGGGAGTTTCCTCCTAGGTTTCTAACATAGCTAAAGAAGGCCTTATGATTCTCTTTAGAGTCCTTGGCGATTTTTCTCTCAAAATTTGCCTTGGATGATTTTATGAGAGCTCTTAGTTTTTACTTATAATGATCAAAGGTGTCTTACCTTTCAAGGATTTTGCTCTATCTTGTAGTAGCTTCCTCCTTTTGTTGTAGAGCTTGTTTATGGCTGGGGTCCACCAGACTGGACGCTTGCCTTTGGTACAGAGAGTCTTAGTTTTGTTTGGGATTGCCTGATCCATGCAGTCCTGTAGGTGCTGGTAGAAGGCATTTGTAAGTGATTCAGCGGTTTGAGTAATGTTTACCACTGGCTCAGGGGCCTTAAAGGAGACCACACTAGTTTTTAGAAGTGTGAAATCGGCTTTTGAGAAGTTTTTCACTGTGTTCTTTTTGTTTCAGGTGGAGGCGGGATGAGGACCTCCAGCGAGATTAGTTTATGATCTGATCTCACCAGTGAGGGGTATACTTCGGTGTTGAACATTTTGATCCCATGTTCGCGATGATGAGATCAAGTATGTTTTCTCCTCTTGTGGGGATGGTGACTAGTTGTTCCATGGCATTTGAGTTTATGAACTCCAGGAATCTTTGGGTTAGAGTGTTCGGGCTTGAGTAGTGTTCCCAGTCTATATTAGGGTAGTTGAAGTCACCTAGTATGATGGTGTTTGGAGATACATTTATCCCTCCAATGTTTTCAGGAAGGCCATGTGAGGTTCCTGAGTTTGAGAGGGTGGCCTGTAACATGCTACAAATTGCAGAGCAGTCTTGCCTATGGTTAATTGCACCTGGATGGTCTCCGATGCATCGTGCGTTGCCACCAACCTTGAGGTGTGGGTGTCCTTTATGAATATGGACACCCCCCCCCTCCTTTCTTGGTGTTGTCCGGATTTTGGGGCCAGAACGCATGATATGAGGTGAAACCTGTTAGTGCTGGGGTGCTCTCAGGAGCCTTGAACCAGGTTTCTGTCACAGCACAGACATCGATGTTCTCCATATTGAGAAGGGCCTCGAGTGCGTGCATCTTGAGATTGAGACTTCTGGCATTGAGCAGCATTACCCTTAGTTTTTTTCCTTTTTGGTGTTCTAGGGTGGTAGGTTTAGAATTTGAGCCTTGCCTAAAGAAGGCACTATGGGGGTGGCAAGAGCCTTTGCCAATATCCGGAAGCCCAGGGGTGACAGGTGCAAGCTGTCCCTTGCGAAGCAGCGTGGCTTGTCCAGCATGTCATCCCAGACAGACAGACATTGGATCCCCTTTGAATGACACCAGAATTTAAGCCAATTATTAAAGCTGATCATCTTATCACTGTATTGTGGCATCATTCTAGGTGAAGGTAGGATACTGCTCAAGGTCAGGGTCATACCTGCCTGGGCTACATAATCAGAGAGCTCCTCGATGTTCCTTTTCATGTAGTCCAAGGAGGTATGTCTCAGGTCGCTGACACCAGCGTGGACAATGACTGAGTCGTACTTGTACCTGCTGTTGAGAGACCTGAGTGCTTGCGTTATGTGGCGGATTCTAGCTCCCGACAGGCAGCTTACTGTGACCTTCTCTTTACTCAGTCTGGTGAGCGGGACGTCAGTGTGTCTGACTATGGAATCACCAATGACAAGTGTGTCTGGCATTTTGTTTGGCCTTAAGGGCTGTGACTGTTTGACACTCTGACTGTGTGGTCTATGTGTTGCATGTGTTGGGTCGTGAGGTGGTAGTTGTTTGGGTGTCTGCTTTGGTGGCCTCTGCTGTTTTGGTAAATTTTTGATCAGAGCCTCCGAGTATGTCTTTGTGTGAGTATGTGTATGATTTGAAGTTGTGATGGTACCATGTGTGACTGGGTATGTATTGTGTGTGGTTACCTTCTCCTCCTGTCTGGTCTTGCCAGTCCTATGTTGAGAGAGCTCAGCCTCCAGTTTGGCCGTATAGTTGCATCTCTCGCATGTATTTGTGTTTTGTGGGAGAAGGAGAGGATTGTCTGTGTACATGAGGCAATTGTAACATTGCCTCAATATTCCCAGGTTCACCAGTTGAGCTGGAGAGGACACTAGCAACTGATCCCTCGACATACTAGAAGTAGTAGATAAAGAGACTTTCAAAGGACTCCGGGGGAAGTGGGTTTTAGGCTGGTGGGGTACTATCTATAATAAGAGTGCTTTATCAAGGTGCAATTACTGTAGGAGTAAGTGCTAGGCTTTACAGATAGAGAATAGTCTACTTGGGAATCAAGTAGAGATGAACTTTTCAGTTATAGGATATGCTGGTTAGATCAGCAGTACAGCTCGAGGAAGGTAGTTTTAAGGGAAAATTGGAAGAGTGGAATTTAGATGGCCCAAATAGTTTAACCTTGTTTAACCACCACTGCTCTTGTGTGCAACAGTGGTAACTCCGCGCTAAATCGTGCTTACGCGCGTTTAGCGTGTTTTATAGCAGGGGGCTATGTAAACTTTGGTAAATGACCCAAAGATATACTTAATTCCTTGTTACCTAAAATAATTCTCCAGTTCTTCTCAATAATTTCCTTTATACACCAAATTTCATTTACTATTGGCAGAGGAAATGCTATGTTGAATTCTTGATTCTTTCTTTTATTACTGTGATGTAAACATATCGGAGCTTCCACTATTATGTCATCAGAAGACAAAATGGGCTGAGCAACACCTTTTCTTAAGAGTGAAACCTCTTTTTCTATTCCCTCTAACCATCTTTGATCATAACCCCTTTGGAGAAATAATTCTCTAAGAAATGTAAGCTCATTCCAAAAAATATGTTCATCAGAAGTAAGCCTACTTAGTCTGATCATTTGACCCTTGATGACACCTTTTTTCATGTGTGTTGGGTGCAAACTATCCCTGTGCAAATACTGATTTGCAAAACATGACTTCCTATAGATTCTACTCTTAAATTTTCTTGTAACATTATCTATGTTAAGTGTCAAATCCAAGAAATTAATTTGTTCACCAAAACCACCTATTTTGAAAAATAAAAAATCTGTAGTGCCATTAAGGTCAGATACAAATTCTACAATTCAGAATGTTCCCCTGACCACAAAAAAGCAAATCATCTATGTATCTGTGGTATAATTCTACCTTGTTGTAACCAGGGTGTAACTTCAGGAACCTATTTTCCCAATTGGCCATGACTATGTTCGCAAAAGCCGGTGCCACTCTTGCTCCCATGGCTACACCTGATATTTGCTTATATAATGTATTATTGAATTTGAATAAATTATTATCAGTACCAATTCCATTAATGTACAGATTGTGTTTACTTTTCACCTGAAAAATCAGTATGACATGTGAGATAGTCTCTCATGAACTCTAAACCTACTTCCTGATTAATAGAAGTGTACAAACTTGTGACATCTAGCGTACAAAAATATATGTCTCTGTCAGGCATTTTATATTTACCTAAAATCTCTAGCAAGTGCCAAGAATCTCTTAGATAATGTTCTGATTTTTGTACTATTGGATTGAGAACATTATCTAACCATATTGAAATATTCTCAGTTTTAAATTGTCTGGCAGAGACTATAGGTCTAAAAGATGGACTTGTTTCGTTGTTTTGAATTTTAGGAATTCCAAAAAAAGTGGCCATTTTTGGATGTTCTACCAATAGAAAATCATAATCAGCTTTGTCAATTTTCCCTTGGCAAAACATATCAAACAAAAAGGTATCAATTTTCCTAAAACTGTAGTTGACAAAGTGTAAAGAAACTTTGGAATAAGTATCAGAATCTTCTAATAACGTACTGAGAGATTTTTCATAAACACAGTTGTCCATGATTATTATTTTTCCCCCTTTGTCAGCTTTCATAGTTCTGATGTTAGAATTCCTACTTATGTTTTCCAAAGCAATTAGTTCAGCTTCAGATAATTTATTTTTAACATTGCCATGTTTAATCCCTCTAAACTCTTTTTCACAAATGTTTTGAAACACTTGCAGTGTGTTCACCAATGGGGGGTTAAAGACACTCGGTTTACTAAGCTTAGAATTTCCCTGTTCCACTGTGGTGTTAACATCATGCAAAATATATTGAAGGTTGAGTTTACGCAAAAAGCCTAAAATCAATCATTAACTTGCCAATGTTCATCCTGTTGGTAGGAATAAAAGAAAAACCTTTTCTTAGCACACTGTTGGTCGCTGCACAAAAGGAACTACTACTCAAATTGACAATATCTATTGTGAAATTGTCTCTTGGAGGTGAAATCACCTCCATTTGTTCTTCCCCTTTGTCTTCCCTTTCTGCTGCGTCACATTGTACCATTTGGTAGTCCTTTTCATGGAAGGCCCTTGTGTCCGAAAAGGGCCAGTAACATGTCCATTAGAATGTCCATTGCAAGTAGCCACCACTCCAGCAAAACTAGTTCCCACTTTTACTGTGTTGTTTGTAGTACCATTCACATTGACACTCTGTTCATCATTGACCAAAAGGGCTGGTACTTCATTCACTCTAGGAAAAACCTCCTTATTTCCTGTAGTCAACCCCTATTAATCGCAAAATAGTCCCGCAAGCTTTGAGAACGGCGAAATTCCCCAATTGTGTTTCTCCTGGTGACGATTTGTGCAATGTTTTAATAGAATTGTACAATGAGACTGGTTTGGCCATGATGAGAGTGCTTGTCTCTCACTACGAAAAAGAAATAGTTAAACTCAAGGACAGTATTAAATCTAAGGATGACAGTATAAAAAGTTATATTTGCTTCAATAATTTTTTAATATTATATAATGGTATTGAAGCAAAGGCGGACAGACATAGAGCTACTATTATAGCTAGAAAACAAAACAAGTTAAAGAGAGACATTCAAGCATACAGGTCGAATCAGGCCTACATCAGTATCACTGATGTGAGTGTCACCACAGTACCTTCAATTAACAATAGTTCTTTGGTCGACAGGGTGGCCAATCTCCAAGAGGGGTTAACTACAGGAAATAAGGAGGTTTTTCCTAGAGTGAATGAAGTACCAGCCCTTTTGGTCAATGATGAACAGAGTGTCAATGTGAATGGTACTACAAACAACACAGTAAAAGTGGGAACTAGTTTTGCTGGAGTGGTGGCTACTTGCAATGGACATTCTAATGGACATGTTACTGGCCCTTTTCGGACACAAGGGCCTTCCATGAAAAGGACTACCAAATGGTACAATGTGACGCAGCAGAAAGGGAAGACAAAGGGGAAGAACAAACGGAGGTGATTTCACCTCCAAGAGACAATTTCACAATAGATATTGTCAATTTGAGTAGTAGTTCCTTTTGTGCAGCGACCAACAGTGTGCTAAGAAATGTTTTTCTTTATTCCTACCAACAGGATGAACATTGGCAAGTTAATGATTGATTTTAGGCTTTTTGCGTAAACCCAACCTTCAATATATTTTGCATGATGTTAACACCACAGTGGAACAGGGAAATTCTAAGCTTAGTAAACCGAGTGTCTTTAACCCCATTGGTGAACACACTGCAAGTGTTTCAAAACATTTGTGAAAAAGAGTTTAGAGGGATTAAACATGGCAATGTTAAAAATAACTTATCTGAAGCTGAACTAATTGCTTTGGAAAACATAAGTAGGAATTCTAACATCAGAACTATGAAAGCTGACAAAGGGAAATAGTAATCATGGACACCTGTGTTTATGAAAATCTCTCAGTACGTTATTAGAAGATTCAGATACTTATTCCAAAGTTTCTTTACACTTTGTCAACTACAGTTTTAGGAAAATTGATACCTTTTTGTTTGATATGTTTTGCCAAGGGGAAATTGACAAAGCTGATTATGATTTCTATTGGTAGAACATCCAAAAATGGCCACTTTTTTTGGAATTCCTAAAATTCAAAACAACGAAACAAGTCCATCTTTTAGACCTATAGTCTCTGCCAGACAATTTAAAACTGGGAATATTTCAATATGGTTAGATAATGTTCTCAATCCAATAGTACAAAAATCAGAACATTATCTAAGAGATTCTTGGCACTTGCTAGAGATTTTAGGTAAATATAAAATGCCTGACAGAGACATATATTTTGTACGCTAGATGTCACAAGTTTGTACACTTCTATTAATCAGGAAGTAGGTTTAGAGTTCATGAGACTATCTCACATGTCATACTGATTTTCAGGTGAAAAGTAAACACAATCTGTACATTAATGGAATTGGTACTCGATAATAATTTTTCAAATTCAATAATACATTATATAAGCAAATATCAGGTGTAGCCATGGGAGCAAGAGTGGCACCGCTTTTGAACATAGTCATGGCCAATTGGGAAAATAGGTTCCTGAAGTTACACCCTGGTTACAACAAGGTAGAATTATACCACAGATACATAGATGATTTGCTTTTTTGTGGTCAGGGGAACATTCTGAATTGTAGAATTTGTATCTGACCTTAATGGCACTACAGATTTTTATTTTCAAAATAGGTGGTTTTGGTGAACAAATTAATTTCTTGGATTTGACACTTAACATAGATAATGTTACAAGAAAATTTAAGAGTAGAATCTATAGAAAGTCATGTTTTGCAAGTCAGTATTTGCACAGGGATAGTTTGCACCCAACACACATGAAAAAAGGTGTCATCAAGGGTCAAATGATCAGACTAAGTAGGCTTACTTCTGATGAACATATTTTTTGGAATGAGCTTACATTTCTTAGAGAATTATTTCTCCAAAGGGGTTATGACCAAAGGTGGTTAGAGGGAATAGAAAAAGAGGTTTCACTCTTAAGAAAAGGTGTTGCTCAGCCCATTTTGTCTTCTGACAACATAATAGTGGAAGCTCCGATATGTTTACATCACAGTAATAAAAGAAAGAATCAAGAATTCAACATAGCATTTCCTCTGCCAATAGTAAATGAAATTTGGTGTATAAAGGAAATTATTGAGAAGAAGTGGAGAATTATTTTAGGTAACAAGGAATTAAGTATATCTTTGGGTCATTTACCAAAGTTTACATACAAAAAGGTGACAAATATTAGACAGAAGTTAGAAACTTCTCAGAAGTCAGAAACTTATAAAGATAGATCAGTTAGTAACAAAAAAGGTACTTTTGCATGTAAGGACTGTAAACAATGTAGGTTCATGTGTAATTCGTCCTTTATCACTATAGAACATTTGGGACAAACATTCTGGGCAAATAAATATTTTAATTGCCATAGTGAAAATGTAGTCTACATGGCTACTTGTTCCACATGCAAAATTACTATATAGGTAAAACAAAAAGAGTTTTAAAACATAGAATTTATGAGCATGTTCTAGCTATAAAGAAAAAAGATAAAAACAATTCTTTAGCTAGACATGCTCTTTCCTGCACGGATTTTAAGAAATTTGAATTTTTTGTTTTAGATTATGTAGAGAAAAAAATGTTTGGTGGTGACATTGACAACACATTAGAACAGAAGGAAGCATTTTGGCAGCTCCTTTTTGGGGCTGATATATATCCAGGGCTTAATGAAGTCATTAATATAAAATGTTTTTTAAAATATAAATATAAGGTATGTAATAACATACCGATATATTGTATTTATTTATACATGTAGTATTTATATGTATGTATATACATTTTTATAGATATATTATTTTATATAGTATTATTACTTTAAATTTATTTGATTGTGCAGATTATGACATCATTTCCTGTAATGAATCATTTAAAAGATGGGTAGGTGGTTATTATTATTTTTTCTGAAGAAGTTCACATCATTAAAAGTGGATGAAAGCGCTAGCTTATTGTGCCTCATTGTGTCTCTTGGTTGGATCCTGGTTTTTTCCATTTTGAAGTTACTAGATATTGGAGTGTGTTTCCATGCAATTGGCTATGGAAATGTTACCACAGCTGTTCCACATGCAATCATCTAGAGGGGATCTGCAATTCATGCAGAGTCCATCAGCTGATCATGAGCATCAATTACAAAACATAAGCTGCTGCATAAGCAAAGTAGGTGTACTTCTCCACATCCATCAGAGAGGGAGTGAGAGAGACAGACAGAGACAAAGTAAGTCAGCAAGGGGGTGGGAGAGTAAAACCTAAGCATGTTTGTGTCACACACGTATCAGTATGGGGTTTCAATCCCCTGACTATGTATTGTGATTACATGTCTATGCAGTTATTGTATGAACCACATAGCTTACATGCTGGGGAGCTGTCCAAAGATATAGCTCATGGTGAGTGACATCTACAACAGTGATAGAGGAGCGATAAGGTAGGTGTAATACACGTGCCTGTCCACATGAACAGATGTCAACATCATCAACATCAACACAGCCGAACTGTCTCAGGGACTCCCAGACAGGGTCAGGAATAGATTTCCTAACTAGCTAATTTGCCACAATACAGTAATACGCAGGTGTTACATGCACCACAGGGGTTATCTGGATTATATATGGGAAAATGGTATGTGAAGGTGTCTGACATCAAACAGCATGTTTCAGTAGGCCAACGGGAGTTGTAGTGAGTGTGAATGGGCTGAATTATACTCCACACACACAGACACAGGGTGCCAGTAATGACATGCATAGGTGCATTACTTCACAGGTGTGTAGTGGTTGACCATGCCAGAAGGCTGTACAAGGCTAGGTGAAAGGTATACCTTGGCATCAGGTCACATGACAATGGTCTGCAGTGTGGCTCAGGGGTGTAGTGTCTGGATTGGCCTACACAGGTGGGTATTGTATTCACCATCCAGTCATTTGGGTTACTATTGTGTGTGACCAGTGCTGTGCAATGCTTGCCATGTATGTGTTCTATAGTCCATGACATGAACAGTGTCTGGGATGTGCACACGACCCACATGCATGTTCTGTGACATATGGAACTGTAGCTGGGGTGTCTGTGCCATGTTGTGTACACAGATTGTTATCATCAGATGTGCCAGTCCTGGCCTCATGTGGTGAGAACTGGCAATGGCTACCAGGTTGACCCTGCACCTACATTGACAGCATGACACAGGTATTCCCTGGTGTCAGTAGCATCTGTCCATACATGGCATGTGTTTAAGGCATGGTATGTCCTTTGTAGGTCACATTTGATGGCACTACAATTGCTGCAGGTGTCCAGTGGGTAACATAGTGAAAGCGCACTGTCTGCAATTATGTGCCTATTGTAGTGATGGGACAGGGTACCATGCCCTCTGTAGTCCACTGTAATCACACCATAGTTACTATCTGTGGGCAATCTGCAGGGTACTACCAACAAATCAGTTGTTGCCTAGGTGAGTGTGTTTGTGTATGAGACATGGGTTGAGAGCATTCTCTGGGTAATACAAGAGTTGCCTAAGTTGTTCGCCAGGTCTTGATGACACATGTAGGGGTATGGATTAGCAACCCCAGCCTCTCTGCTGTTTGACATAGTTTATCCTTGTAAGGTGGACATTGTGACATATAATAGGCCCACCATATAAGAAATTTTCAAAACCCACTCCACAATGAGTCCAGTTGTTATGCATTCACAGTCATCTCCATACAGGATATGAATGACAAACACAGACACACACACACACATACACCAAGTCTCACTGCTGTCATGTCTGGGATTGGAACTCCTACCTAACTAGTACATCACACGACAGAATTACGCAGTTATAGCACATGTCCCAGAGATCACTGGGCTATTCTTTCCCCAAAGGTGTATTTCAAGGTGAATGACATCAGCAGACTTGCCAAAGAAGGGCAATGAAGGTTGTGTTGACTGTGAATGGCCTCAAAAGCATTGCTCCCTACACAGACAAACAAACACACACACAAAGACACAAACATCCACACTTGCCATGTCTGGGAATACAATTCCTACCTAACTAGTTTATCACACTACAACATTACACAGTTATAGGACACGCCATGGAGATTACTGGACTACTCCTACCTAAGGTGGATTTAAAAATGAATGACATAAGCAGGCTTGCAAAAGTAGGGCAATGGAAGTTGTAGTGACTGTGAATGGCCTCAAAAGCATTTCTTCCTCCACAGACAAACAAACTTGCCATGTCTGGGAATATAACCCCTACCAAAATAGTATATCACACTACAGCATTATGCTGTTATAGGACACACCACAGAGATTACTGGACTACTCTTTCCCCAAAAGTGTATTTCAAAATGAATGACATCAGCAGGCTTGCCAAAGTAGGGCAATGGAGGTTGTAGTGACTGTCAATGGCCTCCAAAGCATTGCTCCCTACACAGACAAACAAACACACACACACACCCACACTTGCCATGTCGGGGAATAGAGCCCTTACCGAACTAGTATATCACAAAACAGCATTATGCTCTTATAGGACACACCAGGGAGATTATTGGACTACTCCTTCCTCAAAAGTGTATTTCAAAATGAATGACACTAGCAGGCTTGCCAAAGTAGGGCAATGTAAGTTGTAGTGACACACAAACATCCACACTTGCTATGTCTGGAAATAGAATTCCTACCTAACTAGTTTATCACACTACAGCATTCCGCAGTTATAGGACACACCACAGAGATTAGTGGGTTACTTTTTTCCCAAAGGTGTATTTCAAAGTGAATGACATCAGCAGGCGTGCCAAGTAGGGCATTTGAAATTGTAATGATTGAGACTAGCCTAAAAATCATTGATCCCTACACAGACAAGCACACACATGCACACAGTTGCCATGTGGGATTAGAACTCCTACCTAACTAGTTTATCCCACTGCAGCATTACACAGTTAAAGGGCATGCCACAGAGAATACTGGGCTACTCGTTCCTCAAAGATGTATTTCAAAGTGAATGACATCAGCAGGTTTGCCAAAGAAGGGCACTGGAGGTTGTAGTGACTGTGAATGGCCTCAAAAGTATTGCTCCCTACACAAATGAACACACACAAAAACATCCACACATGCCCTCTCTGGGAATAGAACTGCTACCTAACTAGCTTATCACACTACAGCATTACACAGTTAAAGGACTCACCACAGAAATTACTGGACTACTCTTTCCCCAAAGGTGTATTTCAACGTGAATGATATCAGCAGGCATGCCAAAGTAGGGCATTTGAAATAGTAGTGAGTGTGACTAGCCTAAAAAACATTGATCCCTGCACA
Organism: Protopterus annectens; assembly: GCF_019279795.1. Lineage (NCBI taxonomy): Eukaryota > Metazoa > Chordata > Ceratodontiformes > Protopteridae > Protopterus > Protopterus annectens. The sequence continues at coordinate 1,343,294,026 of NC_056732.1, forward strand.
GACAAACATATGCACAGTTGCCATGTCTGGGATTCGAACTCCTACCTAACTAGTTTATGACACTACAACATTATGTAGTTGTAGAACACACCACAGAGATTACTGGGCTACTCCTTCCATACAGGTGTATTTCAAAGTGAATGACATCAGCAGGCTTGCCATAGTAAGGCAATGGGGAGGACAGTGTGTGTGCATGGGCCATAACCCATTCATCTAGAGGCAGACACACTACACTCAGGCACACACAGGTGTATATTTCACAAGTACATGTATACAACTGCCAAATGACTACTGCCTTGTACAGTCATGTTGCACAGTGTAGCACTAGCACCACAGAGTCTATAATGCTGAGGGATTCCAGAGGCAAATGTCTACAGTGAGTGACATTTACACATCATGTGGTTGTAGCCATTTGGCTGTGTGCTGGGTGGGACAGGCCTCATGATGGAAGGCTCTTTGTCATTGTCACTCTCTTCCACACATCTATGTATGTGTAATTTTGGCATATTATAGTGTCTTGTCCTTGGATATATATGTGTATTCCTATCCAATGTATGTGCAAAGCATGACTGGTTCATACTGAGGAGTGTATGCACTAACATCTGCAACTGTCAGATATGCATGGTCCATTGTTGTTGCCAGACATGGGCGTCATTTCTTTAGGTTTGTGAGCATGCCCAGTATGACCTTTTAGTATCTTGGTGTCTGACATTGCTTTTATTTCTCTAAGTGTGGGAGCATGCCCAATATGACCTTCTGTATTGAATGTGTGAATCTATTCCAGGTAGAGTGTACTCCAGTGCAGACTTTTGTGTTCTACACCTAAAGCTAGCAAACTGTTTCTGCAGGATATCTGTAGATCAGTTAAAAATATGGGGTCAAAATGGGCAAAGGATAGTGGGTTACTGTAGGTAATTGTGTCTGTGCTGCTTCTGCTACACGGTCCTGATGTTAGCAGAGATTATTCAGACATGTGTACTGTTATACACTGTGATGTTTTATGTCATCAAGTACTGTCAAGTAGACATATTTGCTTGCAGTGATGTCCTGGGGAACACAGGGTGAATGGAGCTGTGTCCAGTATTGTGGTCAAACGCCTACATATTCTTGCAAACCCATGCCATTCTGGAGGGGGAGCTGCAGACACTTGCTGCTGGGTCTGTGTAAGTGGTTCAGCACCTTGGTACAGTGATGGCAGAGGATCTCATACTTTCACACAGGTTACCCAGAGGCAGAGGTCATAAGTCAGGACATTACCCCTACACATTGTGGTTTACGAGCAGGTTTGTAGCCACCCATTCTTGTGTTTGCAGCCAGGGACAGTATGTGCACACAACTGTGTTTCTGACTTCACACACTCCATGCTGTCTATGCTCCCACCCCCTCTTTTATTCTATCCTTTTCCATACAGTATAGGTTCATAGGTTCATAGGTTCATACTAGGCTATCTGCCCTGGGGCAATTATAAGCCTAGCCCGATTCTGTAAGGCTTACGCCACCCCTTGATTTGAGTATACTGTGCCCTTTTTAAGGTTTAGTTTACTGTGCCTCTGCCTAATAGTGACATGGGAGTAATCCCTGGGACAAACCTACAATCCCCCATCCACTTATTGAGATTCTTCTTGAAGAGATTCAGTGAGGTGCTCTGCCTCACATGAACTGGAATTCTATTCCAGAGCGAAGGGAGCCTCTGGGTTATGAACCTGTCCCTCCAGCAAGTTCTATTTATTTCTGTGCTGAGGTTCAAGTCCCTCGAGCATGTGGCTCTAAGGGATTTAGATTTACTGAGGTGGAGCATGTCCATTAATTCTGGATTTGACATAGCTTTGTATGTCAGGCATAGATCGCCTCGAAGTAGGCGGTATGCAACTGAGTAGAGCTGGAGTTTTTTTAACCGAGCAGCACATGGCATCTGTTTGAGACCCTTGATCCTCTTGGTGAGATACTTTTGGGGTCTTTCTAATTGCTGCAGGTGTCTGGTAAGGTATATCCCAAAAGGGGCATTGTATTCTATGATGGGCTATGTAGAAGGTCTTTCTAACCACTTTGGCAATGTGGTTTTCAAAGGAGAGATTGCTATCAACTTGGGTCCCCAGGTCCCTAACAACTTTCTCTGTACTTAATGGGTTTCCGCCTATGTGGTAATTTGTGGGCACATTGTTTTTGCCAAAGGGTATGACTATACATTTTTTGGCATTTAGCTTTAAACCATGGCACTGGCACCAGTTATTGTCTCTGTGAGACCATTTTGAAGGATGTTTGTGTCAGCTGGAGAGTTGATTATGGCACCCAGTTTGCAGTCGTCTGCGAACTTGGTGAGCCATAGTCCTCCCATGTTTGCCTGTACCTCGGAAAAGTATATACCGAACAAGAGTGGTCCCAGGGCAGAACCCTGTGGGATGCCACTTGTGACCGGTTTCAAGTCTGACATGGCTCCAGCAACTCTCACTCTGTGGGTTCTGTCTTTGAGCCAGTTTGCGACCCATCTTGTGACATAGGGGTTTATATTTAAGCTGGATAGCTTATCTATGATGCCCGAGTGAGGTATTGTGTCAAATGCCTTTGCAAGGTCCAGATAGGCTGTGTGGACTACCTTCCCTTCATCTATGGCTTTGGTGACTGTTTCAAAGAAGTCAACCAGGTTCAAAAGGCAGGATCTGCCCTTGACAAAGCCGAACTGGGTAGGATCTAGTGTCTGTAAGTCCCCAATGTCTTTGTTTATGAGCTCCATGATGATCCTCTCCATAGCCTTGCAGACTAAGCTAGTCAGGCTTATGGGGCGATAGTTTCCAGGGTCTGTAGAGGCTCCACCTTTGTGGAGTGGGACCACTGTTGCTGTACGCCATTCTGTGGGCACATATCCTGTAGTGAGGCTGAGATTGTATAGCTGTTTTATTTGAGGGATTAGTTCCTCTTGTAGTTCATGTAGGACACAACCTGGGACGCCATCTGGTCCCATGGAAGCAGTGTTTTTGCTTTGGAGAGGGCAGCCTTCACCTGAGCATCTGAGATGTTTGGGAGGCAGCCCTCTGCCGGGATAGATACTTGCTCTTTGGGGAGGGGAGAAGTTTGCACTGAACCTGTCTGCCAGGATATTGGCGATGTCTGTGGGTTCAGTGTATTTTTGTCGTTTAGAATCAACTCAGAACAAGTCTGGGAGTTGCATCCCAGGTTTCTAACATAACTGAAAAAAGCCTTATGATTGTCTTTGGTGTCCTGTGCAATTTTTCTCGAAGCTGGCCTTGGAGGATTTTATGAGGGATCGTAATTTTTTTGCTAGTACTGATCAGAGATGCCTTCCCTATTAGGGATTTTGCTCTATCATGTAGTAGCTTCCTCCTTCTGTTGTACAGTTTATTTATGGCAGGGGTCCACCAGACTGGACGCCTGCCTTTGGATGATTGGGTCTTGGTTTTGTTTGGGATAGCATGATCCATGCATTCCTGGAGATGTCCGTAGAATGCATTTATATAGGATTCTGCAGTTTGGGCTCTAGTTTCCACTGGCCCTGGGGCCTTGAAGGATTCCACTTCGGTTTTGAGAAGTGAGAAGTTCACTTCTGAGAAGTTTGTCATTTTTATCTCAGTAATTTGTTGACAGTTTTGCAAGCTTCTTTCAGAAAATGTGTGGTACATCAGTAGGAACAATAGTTATAAAACTTGGTGCAGACCAGTCAATGACACATGATCTGTAGACTCTCAAACTTGGCAGCTTTAACATTCTCTGATACTTTCCCTATAGTTATCACCTCACCACAGCAGTATATTGGTGTTGGTCCACAGTTCATGCAGTAGGACATGCTGGACCTGTTACTGTGGTTTGCCCACATGGTCTTGCACATGGGTTCTGTGGACTGTGTTATGATATTTGGGAGTCCAAGACATAACATACATTGGCAGTACTGGTGAGACACAGGCCTTTGGCAGAGGACTGTAGGCCATTTGGTAGTGATGCAGGCCAGCTGTAGCAGGCCGTTGCATTCTGTCAGTCCTATAGTCCCAGACTGAATGCAGTATATTTCCCTGGGGTGACAGGGTAGGTGTGCTAGGGGTTCATGCCAATACTTTCTGTCAGTATTGATCCAGTGGTATGGATGCTGGCAGGGTGCTGTTTACAGCTAGGGACACACCTGCATAAGACACATGCTCTGCATGCTGCATTCTTTTGCTATTGCCATACACAGGTGGGGGTCATATTGTACTCATTTCCAGCAGCAGGGATAAGACTGGAGAGGTACCTGTGGGTAGTGGTTGGGGTGAGCTGGGTACATGTGTGCTATGGACACTACTTGCATCTGACTCACAGATATGCATGGGATATTCCACTTATGCTGACTTCTGCAGGGACATCAGCTGTTTCTCAATACATCATTCCTATGACCTTTGTTGTATGCCAGTGTTTGGCCAGATGACATTGGTATTCCCTACTACAAGCTCAGATAATGCGCTGAAAACCTGTATGTGCAATTCCAAGGGTGTGTCCATTTGACAGTTACATATTATACACTGTCTGTCTGGGGTACTTCCCCCTGTGTACTGCTTGTATATCTGGCCTGACAGTCATGCCATGTCCATCTTTCAGATGGTGACACATATTACTTCCAAACATTTACGATGGGTTACTGCTAGAATGCGTTATACTGGGAAGCATTGTGCTTGGCACTGCAGTTTTGAGGACTTGGCTCTGTCATCGGCAGTACTGGACAATGACAACCAGGACAAACCTCACCATACATACATACTGACCGCTCTGACACAATATACAACATGCACCAACCTAACACATACCGACCTGCATATTGTACACATGCTACAATCTATCCTGCTACCTTGGCCAGCTCAGGTAATCTGTGCTCCACTGGTATTATACCTACACATACATGTTACTACATTTCTATATAGGATGGGGGGCACACCTGTGTGTTACTACATGTCTACATAGGACTGGGGGGCCACACCTGACTGTTACTACATTTCTACATAGGATTGTGGGGGGCACACTTGACTGTTAATACATTTCTACATGGGATTGGAGGGCACACCTGTGTGTTACTATGTGTCTACATAGGACTGGGGGGTCACCTGACTGTTACTACATTTCTACATAGGATTGGGGGCACACCTGACTGTTACTATGTGTCTACATCGGATTGGGGGGGGCACGCCTGACTGTTACTACATTTCTACATAGGATTGGGGGGAGTACAACTGTGTGTTACTACATGTGTACATAGGAATGGGGGGCACACCTGACTGTTACTACATTTCTAAATAGGATTGGGGGGGCATACCTGACACTTGTACACATTTGCTATGACTGTACTGGTATGTCAGGTACTCCATTTCATTCTGTATTCTAACCTATCATGCTGACTAGAGGCATATCAGTGTACTGCAGGTCTTAGATTTGATTGACCTACATATCAGTTTCTGACTTCTTACCCTTCAGAGCTAACATGCCACTACCTGACCTGTTGTAGTCTGTCTGTGTTGGCCTGGAATGGAGGTTACACATAGCCATCATTCGGAGGTCTTAGCACAGCCTTTGTTTGTGTTTGCCTACACCTGTCCTGCTGGCTGAGATTGTTGTTGGCTATGTGAGCCTCCCTGACTGGCATGAGTGTGTCATATGGACACACAGGTGGCCCAGCACATTTCCTGCAGTGGGTTTTGTCACCATGTGTAGTACTGGCTACTATGGTGACATCAGTATTTGTTACAGATCTCATGCCACCACTATAGGTGTCTACTATCTGCTGGCATCCCATTCAGCCACCAAATTCCCTTGCATGCTCACATCCATACCATAGATACAAGTAACAACACATACTACTCCATTCAGCAATTGGTAGGAAGAGTGACTTACCTTGTGGCTGCGCCAGTATTGAGGATGGTGCTGGAGGGATGCCTATGTCAGATGCACATAGTACACTCCCTATACATGGTTGAGCAGAGGTTGTGCCATGTTTGGCATCCCTTTTACTGTATGTGCAAGTCAGAGAGAGATGTCATTCTCTGGGTCCCTACTGTGTCAGTGTATGTGCTATGCGTTGCCTCTTTGCCAAGGCCAGGGCATACTGGGCATGTCTCCTTCTGCCTACTGAGGCAGGCTCAGATTGTTCCTCCTTTGAGTCACTCTGTGCCTGTGCAAGCCTTGGCAATGATGGGGGGCTGTGTGGCCCTGCCCCATGCTGTTCCTCCTGCAGCTGTTTATGCAGGACCATATTGTGTAGCATGGCACATACAATGACAATTTGAGTACGTGTAGCTGGTGAGTACTACAAGGCTCCACCAGATGTGTCCAGGCACTGTAACTGTGACTTGAGCATCTCAAACACATGCTCTATTATAATTCTGGTCTGTGTGTGTGCCTCATTATGGAGTCCTTGTTCGGGTGTGTGTGCATTTCTGATGGGTGTCATCAGCCATGGCTCCAGTGCATAACCAGCATCCCCCACTAGGTGACCATTAGGGATGTCCCCATTGGCAAATCTCTGGTGCAGCTGCATCAGATGCCAGATGTGGGAGTCATAATAGCTTCCAGGGCAGCCAGCACACACATTCCTTATAATGCCCTGGGCATCACACATGACCTGGCAGTTGATGGAGGGGAAGCCCTTGAGGTTGATGTAGTCCCTACCCTGCTCACTGGATGGTGCTTTGATGCATATGGGTGTGCAGTCTATAGTGCCCACTACCCCAGGGTATTCTGCTATTTGGTGGAAGAGACGCATATTGCTGGCCAATGCCTCACGGGTGTTGGGGAAATATACGTGCTCACTGGTTTGTGCTGACAGGGCATCCAGGAACTGGTGGAGTACCCTAGATGCTGATGCCTGTGAGATCCCCATGATATCTGCAGTTGGCCTTTGGAAGGTACCTGTGGCTAGTATTCTTAGGCCTACACATACCTTGGTATCCACTGGGATGGGTTCCCCTCTGTTAGTTCTGTGTGTCAGGCATGGCCGGCGCAGCTCAAAAATTTGCTGTAGGAGGTCTCTGTCCACCCTATAGCACTCCACTATCTCCAGCTCATGTAGGCCCTGGTAGATTATCCTGGGTCTGTACACTCTTCTCCGTCCCCTCACTGTGGGTTGGTCGACAGCATTATCATCCTTACCACCCTCAGCCTCTTCTACATGTTGATGTATGATAGCTACTGCAGCCCCTATCATTTTGTTGTTTTTGTTTGTTAAGATTTCCCCATTTGTATACACCGGTGGTGTAGAGTATGTGGGAGAAAACAGAGGGAAAGGTGTTTGCATAGTTTATAGTAGTGTTCTGGGCTGGGCTGGGGTGCTGCCTGTCTAATTGGCTGATTCTGATACACTTCACCTGCCAGCTATATTAGTTCTCCTTGATTACCTTACTACTGCTGTTTTCCCTTCCCATTGCCTTCCTGTTTAAGGCCAGGGGTGTGCCGCGCAAACACAGTGCTCAAATGTGCACAGAGCTGCTATTTTCTGGTTTACTTTTTTTCCCCTTTAAAACCCGGTGCGCGGCGCACACACCCGCTTAGGCAATGTAAAGAGTGTTAGGCAGCTTCAGACACACTCCCTTGCTTAGCTCTGCTAAGCTAAGAGCAAACCCGAGCCACAGGGCTCTAGTCCGCTTACTTAGTATGCCTGACACCCCCCCCCCCATGATGTCAGCTAACTCTTAGGCTTGAACCATGCTATTCCTGCACTTACACTGTTGGGTGCTGTCTAGCATTGAGGGGAAATCTGGGATTCAGTATCATTCCCCTCATTTGCATAGGATTGCCTGCTAATGCATAGTTACAGGTCCCACACTGAGCTTCCCCCCCATAGCAACCACTATTCACTGGCCATGTTGTGTTCTGCCTGCCATTGAGTATAATGGCAAAATAGTAATTTTGGTTAGAATGCTTATTTCAGGTTATTTTTTATATTTTCGGCCTGATCCTGTTTGCGCACCAATGCCCTACACTTAAACAGCTGAAATAGGCTAAAAAAAAATAAAAGTTATTTTTTTTTATTTTTGCAACTGTTTTCAATGCCAATGGCCATATATTTGGCAATTGGCATGGCTTCCACATAATATATACACTTTATTTGGAGCTGTCATGGCTCCGTTTTGTAGTTTGCAGAAATGTACTCGGTTACTAACCAAGTACATTTTTGCACACTACAGTAGTCCTGCACGGACGGCTGACAGCTTTTTGGATCACAGATTCACTTAATTTGTATGTTTTTCACCTGCAAATGGGGTAATTTGCATACAGGAGCTGTGTCCATGCAGAAATAATGCAGGAGTGCTCGCGCACATCCCTGCAGCTTATTCCTGGATCGCACGGCAGCCATATTGCCTCCAGGAGTTCCTGCACTGTTCCTGCACACTGTGCAGGGCTTGCTGAATCTGGGGGATACAGTTATTCCAGATAAATTGGCAATAAACTCATCAGTAAGGCTAAAAGGAGATTATTTACTTATTTATATATTTATTTTATTATTTATTTGCTTGTGTGACTACCACAATGGTCCAACTAAGTTTACAAGGCCCCTTTTCAACAGAGGCCTGACCCCTTTTCAGCAGAAGTCCAAGGAGAAAAGCTCCGCAAAATTACACATTCTAACAATAAAAAAAAAAAATGTATACAATACAGAAACATATGGTACAATACTATACAAAATGGCAAAAGTAATAATTTAGCACAGCGATTATTTTCTGGAGAAGGGTAAAATAATAGTTACAACTCAGTGTAAGATATCTAATGTGTAAAGACAAAGACAATGTAGAGGAGTATTAATGACAGTAGGAAAGATCACAATTGGGAAGAGATGAGCACAGGCAGACATTGTTAAAGGAAAGATAGAGTAGTTTGCAGAGACAGAGGTTTAGTGTAAGTGGAAAGGTATCAGTTTATTGTTAGAAGAGATAGTAAGAAATGGAGATTTCTAATATAATAAAGGACAGACCGTATACTTATAAGGAAAGAATGGAGTTAAATGAAACACAATTTGGTTGTAATATATGAATAATTGTAGAATAAAAGAAAGAGACATAATGGTGAGTTTATCAAGGTAAGCTGCAAAAAGAGCAGTGCCATGAATTAAGCAGAAAATCCTTTAGTTTGAGTTTGAAGTAGATCAGGAGGATTTCAGCCTAACAGTAGTAGGGAGGGAGTTAATCAATGTAAATATTTTGTTACAACTGGATTTTAGTATGACCGTTAATGCCTCTGGGTCATTCAGACTAGGGGATGGTTTCAAATGTTATGGTGACTGCATCCACAAGTACCCCACACTCCTGGACACACACAAAACCTAGTTGTATCAATTTTCATCTTCAATTACTTGATATTTTTATTTTTAAAGTAATTTGAAATTAAATATCATTATGAATTCTGCTGTAACTAAAATATTTCAGAAAGTACCGAAAACTTAACTGTATCTCCAAAGTGCATATATGCAGTAAGGATGGCTTTAAAGTGCATACATTTACATGATGATATATATCTGTTTGTATTTATGTTTCGACCCATACATCTACTTTTAATTTGACATGGTTTCTCCTAGGGGTGAAAAAATATGCACCTTTCTCCTAGAGTTAAAAAAGTATGTACAGATATATCAGTGTGTGTGTGTGTGTGTGTGTGTGTGTGTGTGTGTGTGTGTGTGTGTTTGTGTGTGTGTGTGTGTGTGTATGTATGTTTAGGGGGTATGGCTATAACTGAGTTTTATATATCTGTTTGAATTAATGTAACACAACATCACTGTTAGTACAATGACCCCTTGTATTTAAAAGGGGTAGGGTTAATGCATTAGTGTCCCCTGACAAACTGATTGACAGCCCATTGCTTTCCTTCCTCTACACCCAACCATTGGGACCTCTACTGCATGTAAAAAGAATGGAAGTGCTTAAGACATGCTCCTCTGATCACTCTCTGTATGGTGATTATGATGAGGCCAGGCTCTCATCCTATAAATGTGGAAAAATAAGTGTTGGTGACCATTGCAGTGGCATGATTGTTTCAGGTGCAGAGAAGAAAACTGTCTCAAAACATGTTAATTCAAGCACACATTTGCCACAAAAATATAGTATTATAGCATAAGAAAGTGCAATTGTGTAGGTTAGGTAAGTTAGCATAAAAACAGATGTCTGCATGTGCTCACTGTTGCAGTCCTGTAATGGGAACTCTGCTGCAGAATGAGTCTGATGTCCAGCCTACATTCTCAGAACTTAAAATCCCCCCACACACACTCTTGGCTCATGCCACCTTCTCTAGGATGTCAGCACATCTTGACATAATGGTAGCACCTACCAATACCAAATGTAGTTCTTTTTCCTCCATCTGTTCCCATCAAGTCTCTTTGCACACTAGGACTTAGAAATCCGAAATCATGCTGGCTGACATAATTTCTTCAATCACTATGGTATTCTGGGTCAGAGATTTGATATGCAAAGTTGCTACTGGTTCAAAAGGTAGGGGGTAAATTCCGTGTTTTGAAGAAAAAATGTAGATCCTAGGTTGGTGCTACTAGTTTTGGGGTCTATAATAGAAGCATGAACATTCGGAATGTCGACAACCTGTTGATCGATACATATGTGTCGAATGACCATTACAGCAAATTGTCACATCATCGATTACTTTCCAAAGGGAAAGAAATCGATAGGCCAAAAACAAAAAAAACCACAATATAACACATGCTATAAATTTAAGCCCCCCCCACACCCTCCAATTTGGGGGTCTATACCCCCACCCCCCTAACTAAATATACTAACCTTGAGATTGCACTACAGTGGGGAAAAAGGCAGATTTAACACAACTCCCAACCGATTTCTTTCCCTTGGAAAGAAATCGATGATGTGGCCGTTCACTGAAATGGTTGTTCGACACATACATGTCGATCAAAAGCTTATTGGCATTCTGACCATTCGTGCTTCTAATATAGACCCTAGTTTTGTGGGTGGCATATAAGGTACTCTTAAGACAAATAGCTCAGATAGGTACAGAACAAAGGACACCTTTGCTTCCTTTCAGTCCTGGTTCCTCCTTTGGTAGTAAATGGAAAACTTATTCTGCTTGGCTAAGTATGATTTCCTAGTACTTGACGTCTTAGTCTCCCTCATGTTTCTAAGCATGTCCTCTGAATAAAGGTACCCAAAGTATAACAAAGTCAATTCTTCCAAGCAGCTAACCTGATTGTAATCAGTATGGGGTGAATCAGGAATGTCTGAGTTGTGTGTCAGGAGGCTCTCATGCTGGAGCAGCAGGAGATGTTTCTCCTTTACCACCTGTATAAAGAGAGAGAGAGAGAGAGAGAGAGAGAGAGTGTTGCTTCAGCCAGAATGGGGGCAATTTATATCACTTCTGTTTTTTCCTCCATGGTATTCTGTGTCACTATGAGGAGCAAGAGTATTATAGGAAACCTTCCAATTTTGGGAGAAGGCATCCACTGTCAAAGCCTCTCTGTGTGGGGTAACTGGAGCAGAATATCAGAATTTGTTTAGCTCTTTGTTCTCTGGGGAAGCTAAAAATTCTGTATATGGCATTGTGCCTTCATTTACCTGAATGCTTTCCTGTCCAGTATCCACCCAACGGAATCTATTACTGCCCTACTCAAACTGTCTGCTAAAACTGACGAGCTGTATTGACTATTTTATCACTAATAATATTATAAGTAGTTACAAAGAAAACATTACTTAGATTCCTTTCCTTATTAGCTGCATTTTCTTTGTAACTACTTATAATATTATTAGTGATAAAATAGTCAATACAGCTCATCAATTTTGGCCTATGTTGTTTAGAGATAAGGAATTAAATAAGTTGTTGCCAGAAAAGTTAAACATGTCTTATAAAAGGGCTAGAAACCTTAAAGACATGGTTGTACATAATCAATTTGAATTGCCCATAATGAATGTTAGTGCTGAAATGTCTCCATTTAAAGGCACGATAACATGCAATAAATGCTCCATATGTAAAAATGTGATCAATAATTTTAAATATATTAATGGACATCAATTTTTGTCAGGGGTAATTTTAGTTGTAATACATGTGGGTTATATATGCTCTTAGGTGTATTTGTAATAAATACTATGTTGGTGAGACTAGTAGAAGCTTCAAAGTACGTTTTCAAGAACACTTGAAAGACATAAAAAAATGCTAAAATAGATAGCCCTTTGGGCAGTCATTTTTCTGAATTTCATAGTTGTAATCCTAACCACATTATTGGTTGTGTCTTGGAAAAAATTGAGGTATCTTTGGGGGAATTATCAAATCTAGACACTAAGTTACGTAAAAAGGAAACATCATATATTTTAAAATTCAACACTTTGGAACCTTTAGGGTTAAATAAGGAATGTGACTGGAAGTATGTAATTTAAATAATTAATTGCAGTGGGTGTGACTTGTAAATTTTATGTGTATATAATTCTGCTGTTTTTTATGTTGTTTTACTCTTTGAAGGCTGTATAGCAATCACCTTTTCTTGGGGCAGAAATTCCCTGAAAGCTGTGGGATCTAGGATAACCATTCAGAAAATTACATCTCTAGCCAGGGTAAGATATGTCTTTAGTAGGATTAAAGAGAGCCTTAAGTTCTAAAAGCACTCCAGTTTATAGGCCAGGACCCTCTGGAATGCCTCTTGGTTGTGGGCTTGGGTGAAACAATTGTTAAGATAAAGGCTGACATTGATGTCCTTGGGTCTGCAATGAAAAATGACAGGAGCTAGATGTTCTGTAAGTACTCTGAGTGCATAGCTAAACCAGAGGGCAATGAGGTGAATTGGTAGTGCTTGTCCCCCAACACAAATCTTAGATATGGTCTGTGTCTTTGTGGATAAGGATGTGAAGAATAAGCATCCTTGGAATCTAGGGTTACCATGGTCCACAGGGAGGGTCAGAAGGCCCTGCATGGTCAACATTTTGAATATGGAACCACAGTGAACCCTGTTAAATGTCAAAATATCTAGGATGGATCTCTAGGGTCCACCTTTCTTGGCACCAAGAATAGTCTTGAGTAAAAATGTTTGGCCTTTTCAGCTTTGGGCATAGGCTGTACAGTGAACTGAGTCAGTATCCCAGAGATAAGGAGCTTTGCTAAATCCTGCTGGTCTTTTGGAATTGGAGGGATGCCTCATATTTTTAGGAGAGACAGAAATTGGAGTTTGCAACCTATGTAGACAATCTCTAGAATACACTTTTCTGATGGCATGTCTATCCCATTTTGATGAGGTATGTGTATTCCATTTTGATGGTATGCTGCCAACCTTCCTATTTTCTTCTATGTGGAAAGAGGGATTAAGGACCAGGGTGGGGATTTGAAAATTAGAGAGTGGAAGGGAGAAGAGTGGTGTATTCGCAGTTACTTTCTACAGGGGGTTGGGTCCTGGGGGCTCCCAAACTTCTCCCTATCTTCATGACGCAATCTTTTCTTTAGAAGGCCCTTCTTACCTTTTGGTCATTTCTCTTTTCTCTGCCACTGGCAATGCAGGCATTGCTTTGTAGAGTAATTTATAAAGTATTTCAAACATTGGAGGGAGGATTGTGTATTTCATTGATTCTATTCTTTTCACGTTCTCCTTCAGTCTTTTGAAAGCAGTGAAGGAAATCTGAAGAATGGGAGAGGGGGAAGGCGAGTCCAGCTTCAAACATACTGGTGAAAAGGCACCTAACAGAGCTTTGTGAACTGTTAATATGGCTACAGGCTTGGGAACCTCTATTCCTGGGTGGTCCAGGTAAGCTCTTCTGGAAATGACTGACCTCTTTAGACTGACAGTTGATGTTTTCTGTCTTAAGTGAGAAGTATTCCCAAATGGAGTCTCCTCTAGGGGGATGTAGAAAACACTGAGTCCTCTTTTTGTCTTAATTTTTTTGGGGGTTAGGAAAGATGGGATTTATAATCCAGCTCTTCCTTCTCTTCTGAACTAGTGGAGTTTGAGTCTCTCTGGGAACCTCACTCCTCCTTTTAACAGATTATGCTGGCTGTCTACTTTGTGCAAATCTCAGAAAGTTCTGAACTAGTCTTAACTATTCATGTGGTATAGCCTTGTGGTAGTGCTGAAGGGTATAGCCACCAGATGGCAGCTGCTGAGAGGTGGCAGACATCTTAAGTACAGACATAAGGGTTTTAGTATGTTTGGTGGCAGCTGCTACTTTATAGAGCCTTCAGGGGGATATTTCTTGGCTACATCTTATGGATACTGATATCTTCTTTCATCAAAGTGTGAGGATACCATCTTTCCCTTCTGAAATAACTCATCAACATTGTACATTGGGCATCTGGGAACTGAAGTCCAGCTTCAACAACATTGTTGTAGCTTGGTCTGGGAGGATGTGCCTGACACTGACAGTATACTGGCATTCACAACGGCAATACCAGAAGCCTCTGTAAAAGCAGGAATCCAGGCCATGGGTTGCAAAGGTGCCTCCATGAATGTGGCACACTCACAGATAGATAGAGTCTGGGAGCCAGCTGGTTCTCTTTTTATGTTGTTATGCCTATAGTGATAGTACTCCTAGTTGTCTTCGAACTAATGGTTAGAAAAATAGGAAAAAAAAAAAACAAATACTGAATAAGTATACTGTTATGATAGTTTTACAAAAAACATCAGAGTAAAACATTATGTTATTTATAGCAGATGTAAATAATATAGTAAAAAAGACTAAAACCAATTGTATGTAGATTTGCTATTCACATTATGTGCAACTAATTTAATGAAATGTTTTATTTCATTTATTTTTATTTTGCATTTGATTACCAAAATAGCCCAACTTGGCATTAAAAAAAAAAGAAAGAAAGAAAAAAAAAGAAAAAACTTTTCAGTGGCGGCCCAAGTAGAAAAGCTCCAGAAAATAAATATACTTGTTACAACACAAAAACCATAATCCAAAAAAGTATAGAAACTGAGCAGAATGGATAAACCAGAGGGCAATAGCAAGAGGAGGGGGTACGATATGAAAAAAGAATAGAGGGAAGTTTAGAAAAAGGTTAGAAGGAGAAGAGCTAGAGGACAGCTAGGAGTCTGAATGATCAGATAGAAAGAGTGCTGGTAGTCACAAGTGCATAGTTTATTTATGCTTTCAGTCAGTCTTCTGTTTTGGAAGCACTATTATTATAACTGTTTGAGCAATAATGAAATAGATATTATGTTTGGTGTTGAGCATTTCTAACCTTCTGGATCTGTATGGAGAATGAGTGTTCAGTTTAATGCAGTTTATTACACAGACTTTGAAGTTTGGGGGTAGAAGGAGGAAGAGATCCAAGGTTGTATTAAATAGATCCCTCTGACTGTCTACTGGCCAAGAAATGCAATAAGTCAAGCTTTATTCAGTTATAGATCAGGCCTATAATTAGAGGAGTGGTTCTATGGTTGAGTTGGAAACATTTGGCTTTCACTAGTATGATATAATGGTGCTTTCACTGAGGTGAGAGAGTATGAATCTGCAGATTTTATTCATGGTAGTTTGTAGTGTGCTTTGTTTTTGGAGGCTATTATAACAACTGGTAGACCATATTTCAATTCAAGCTCTACCTTCTTGGAAAGGAAATGTGATTTGTTTTAGTCTGTAAGAGGAGTTTTGTTAACTCTGGACTTTGGGATTTGTACATGATATTGAAAGTTTAGATGAACACCATGTGAGGCACCTGAGCATACCACTCAACTGTCCAGATTTTCACAGAATGTCCAGATTTTTGGCTTACATTCTTGGTCTGTTCCTCATAAAATGTGTGGTTTTCTGGAAAATCACTGGGATGATCTGAGGATTGAAATCACTAAATAATGACAGTCATTTGAGTTTCAGACTTCAGATCCTTTAGAAAATGCATGCTAAAAGAAATCTTGTTACTCTAGCAAATTTCTAAGTTTATAAGAGCAATATTTAAAATCTGTCACTATTTTTGGGCCTTTGTCCCCCCATTTTGTTGGGCTTTGTCCAGGTTTCTTGCACTAAGACGTTGAGAGGTACACACCTGAGTATTTTAAATGGTGGACTGATTTGATAGTTTCTTGGTTAGTGTAAGTAACAGTCCAATTATTTGGTACCTTTGGACAATCTTTGAGGGATACCAAAAACATAGTCTTGGTTTTCTCGAGGTTAAGAATGAATTTGCCAGTGTTTATCCAATCTGATAGTTTGTCTAGGTCCTTTTCTAAGTGGTTTTTAATAATAGATGGGAATGGGTTTGATCTGTAAACAATATCATTATCAACATCCAGAATGATGGGGAGGGGAAGTCTGTAGGAAACTTGTTGGTAAATAAGGAGAATAACATTGGATGTAGCATATCACTCTGTAGAACACCATTGAGAAAAGGAGCTGAGTGGGAAATAGTTGAATTTATTTGAATGTTGAGCAGTCACATTGTTAGGAATGTTTTTGGCATTCATCAGATGTATCACTGAGTACAATGCCCCTTTGGTATGTACTGAACTAGGCATATCCAACAACTGGAATTTCCACAGAGTTTCCTCACTAAAAGAATACAGGGCAAAATAACATATCCTATGCAGACCACCTCAAAGCACTATCCCTGTATTTTGTTTCTTATAGGCTGTTGAGGAGAGATCTATGTCTGGCATATAAGGCATTATCAGACCTCACTCTGATGAAACATCCTGCATATCTGCAAAACAAACAGTACCTGAATTACCCCTTCTAAAGGCATAAACCTTGTCTGTGCTATAACTAGCATCCATTGGAGCGACAGGCATATCTCGATACACTAGCCTTTTTCTGGGACAGGCTCCCCATCCATGTGAAGCAGAGTTTTTTTCATCACCCAATTCAAATGTAACTTGAACAAATAGATGTGGAATAGGAGCTCCATCCCTTGTTTGGCACCTTTGTCTTTAATAGACAAAGGCAGCCTGTAAATAGTTCATCTCCAGGTTCCCAGCTTGTAAACATTTCATCTCCCCAGCCCCTGCTTATTCTTAAGAAAGGTACCAGAACTTGTCAGAGATCTGGGAAGCATGGCTATGCTTAAAAAGGCCTCAGTGACCATTAGCCTAGTACACACCTATAAACTTAGAATTATGGTTTAAATGAATATTTATGTTTGAAAACAGCTTGATTGTGGCAGTATTTCTTAAGGTGTTTAATGTGATGCCATTCTTTTATAATCTTTAGATGTGGCTAGAAATGTTGTATATCAGTTTTTTGCAAAAATATGAATATATTGTGCATTGCAGGATGGAAAATGACTACAGATGTAAATAGATATGAAGATGCTTATGCCCACAGTTTTGGCATACTTTTTTTGAGATTTTTGATGAGACAATATATTGTAACGTACCATCAAGGACCCTATTTCAGTAGATTTCTCTTAGTCATATTTTGCCTGATATTCAAGTGTTTTAGTAATGTACTGTTCTTGGTTAGTTATTTCTCCACACCTGTACTAACACAGCATGTAGAACACATACCTGCATCAAAACACAAGCCTGCATAGGCAAAATAGTCCTTTGTTGATGGTCTAGCAGCATATTTATTGATAAACAATTGCAATGTGTGATGCTCACAAAGGAAAAAGGTGACTTGTATAGATCATCACATTATCATTTATGCCAGACATCAGCATTTTGTATAACTCTCTTTGATAAGATCACAGTGTTGAAAACGACATACACATTTGGATTGTGCGTATTTCAAATGCAGCCCAAAAATGGGACAGAAAACCATGTAAGTGTAGGTCTCATTCAGGTACAGGGAGGACCTGAGGACATGAACCTGTTAGACAGTAGTTCAACATTGGGGACTAACAGCAGACAAAGTTCACATCATGAAGTGAGTATTTCAAGCATATTACATCACTCTTTTTCCACATAACATAATGAAGGCTGTGTTTCACTTGCCTGACCATATCCATCAATTGTCTGAGTCATCCAAGGAAATATCTATAATTGTTAGCACATAGGATTACTCCCCTCCTGGAAGCAGACCTTAGGCATTTATATCTCCAGAGGTCCCATATGAGTGTGGATCCTTCTGTTATTCTACTGTTATCCTATGGAAGTCATCACTTCTTAAGGCACAGATGTCAAAAATCATGCTTTACATCTCTTGGTTGTATTAGCAGACAGTCACTGTCACTGTCAGATTTTAGGGCACTTAGGTCTTGAGAGAGAAAATATTCTAATGTAATACAATGCCAGTATAAACACAACAGTTGTGGCAGCAGCAAGGTCTGTCTGAATGGCATTCTTTTGATGTAGATACCAAAATATTATATGACTTGCAGACTGCTTTAACACTGATGATTGTGTTTCTATGAAACCTTTATCTTTGGTAAATTATGTATCTACAAGGAAGTGGCTACACGTTCTGGAACCATAGTATCTTTTATCAGCTTATTTGTTAAGGATGAAGGTGACCTCGACAGTTCTCAGAAATATTTATGATTTTCACCTCATTTGTTAAATGGTCACTGTACGTGGGTCATCTGTCTTATCACACCATAAACTTGGATAGTAGGACTGTTGTACTGTGGCACAGCAAAGCTCAATCAAGATTATTCAAAACAAAACAGGGAATCATTATCATACACTGATGGAAATCGTAATTTTGTTTGACTTTAAAAATGTAATTGGCCACTCTTTTCAGTATCTGTCAGGTCAGTGATAGTTATGATTCTGTGCTTCATACACCTTTTATTTCTGATTTCGAAACAAAACAGGGAATCATTATCATACACTGATGGAAATCTTAATTTTGTTTGACTTTAAAAATGTAATTGGCCACTCTTTTCAGTATCTGTCAGGTCAGTGATAGTTATGATTCTGTGCTTGATACACCTTTTATTTCTGATTTGTGACACATGTTGGCGTTGCATGATAACAGTGTTTCCATAATGGTAAATGTACATCTCCTCTAAAAGTATGCAGTTTTTGATTCAGAAATTGTCCCTGAATTTCCCTGAATTTGTGCATCTTACTGCAGGGATTATGTAGGCCAAGGTAAACCAGGCAGTAAAAGAACCTTCACACACTCTACAATTAATACCCCCCCCACATTACATGAACAGTCATGTGATTTATGCATGAAGAATCAGTTTGTCTTTTCCTTTCCAGTAGCAGTGGACAGCCTTTCATGTTCCGGAATTACACTTGTAATATGAGCTGTCAAAAGCATAATTCTTTGTCATCAGGTTGTTAATTGCACAGTAACAAATGGTAATCACAGCTTACTCCAACACAATTCACTGCTGCTATGCTTCAGTTAGTGCAAATAGTGAGTACTTATTTGGTGCAACCACTTGATCATTATAAGATCATAACAAATTTAAGGCAACTGAGTCTAACAACCATTTGTGCCTTCCTGCTACCCACCCTTAGACTACACCTCCTCTTTCACGGATGGCTAGACCAGCCAAGCCCAGGGTGAATCTGTGAATACTCTTCCAATCATCCATTTCCCATTTGAAGTAAGATCATCTTCTTTCGGCTGTTCCCATTAGGGGTCACCACAGCAGATCATCTCTTTCCATTTTTTCCTGTCCTCTGCATCTTGCTCTGTCACACCAACCACCTGCATGTCCTCTCTCGCCACATCCATAAACCTTATCTTAGGCCTTCCTCTTTTTCTGTTACCTGGTAGCTTCATCCTTAGCATCTTTTTCCCAATATACTGAGCGTCCCTCCTTAGCACATGTACAAACCAACATAATCTTGCCTCTCTGGCTTTGTCTCCAAACCTTCCAACCTGGGCTGACCCACTAATATACTTATTCCTAATCCTGTCCAACCTTGTCACACCCAGTGCAAATCTTAACATCTTTAACTCTGCCACATCCAGCTCAAACTCCTGCCTTTTTGTCAATGCCACTGTCTCCAACCCATATAACATAGCTGGTCTCACTAACCTCTTGTAGACCTTCCCTTTCACTCTTACTGGTACTCGTCTATCACAAATCATTCCTGACACTATTCTCCACCCACTCCATCCTGCCTGTACTCTCATCTTCACCTCTCTTCCACACTCACCATTACTCTGAACTATTGATCTCAAGTATTTAAACTCATCCACCTTTGCCACCTCTATTTCTTGCATCCTCACCATTCCTCTATCCTCCCTCTCATTCAAACACAAATATTCTGTCTTAGTCCTGCTGACCTTCATTCCACTTCTCTCGAGAGCATATCTCCATCTCTCCAGGGTCTCCTCCACCTGTTCCCTACTCTCACTACAGATCACAGTGTCATCTGCAAACATCATAGTCCACAGGGACTCCTGTCTGATCTCGTCTGTCAACCTGTCCATCACCATTGCAAATAAGAAAGGGCTCAGAGTTGATCCTTGATGTAATCCCACCTCCACCTTAAACGCATCCGTCACTCCCACTGCAGATCTCACCGCTGTCACACTACCCTCGTACATATCCTGTACCACTCTTACATACTTCTCTGACACTCCCGACTTCCTCATACAATACCACAACTCCTCTCTAGGCACCCTGTCATATGCTTTCTCTAAGTCTACAAAGACACAATGCAACTCCTTCTGACTTTCTCTGTACTTCTCCATCAACACTCTCAGAGCAAACATCGCATCTGTAGTGCTCTTTCCCAGCATGAAACCATACTGCTGATCACTAATCATTACATCCCTTCTTAACTTAGCTTCCACTACTCTTTCCCTTAACTTCATGCTGTGACTGATCAATTTAATCCCTCTGTAGTTACTACAGCTCTGCACATCACCCTTATTCTTAAAAATTGGTACCAAAACACTTCTTTTCCATTCCTCAGGCATCCTCTCACTTTCCAAGATTTCATTAAACAATCTGGTTAAAACCTCTACTGCCATTTCACCTAAACACCTCCATGCTTCCACAGGTATGTCATCTGGACCAACAGCCTTTTCATTCTTCATCCTCTTCATAGCTATCCTTACTTCCGCCTTGCTAATCCATTGTACTTCATGATTCACTATCCCCACATCATCCAACCTTCTCTCCCTCTTATTCTCTTCATTCATCAACCCCCTCAAAGTACTCTTTCCATCTCCTCAACACCCTCTCCTTGCTTGTGAGTATGTTTCCCTCATTATCCTTTATCACCTTTACCTGCTGCACATCTTTACTAGCTCGGTCCCTCTGTCTGGCCAATTTGTACAGGTCTTTTTCTCCCTCCTTAGTGTCCACCCTTTCATACAACTCTTTATATGCCTTATCCTTAGCCTTCACCACCTCTCTCTTTGCCATGCACCTCATCTCCTTATACTCCTGTCTACTTTCTTCATCTCTCTGACAATCCCACTTCTTCTTTGCCAATCTCTTTCTCTGTATACTCTCCTGTACTTCCTCATTCCATCACAATGTCTCCTTGTCATCCTTCCTCTGTCCAGATGTCATGCCAATCACCTTTCTAGCCGTCTCCCTTACTAGCTCTGCTGTAGTTACCCAGCTATTTGGTAACTCTTCACTGCCACCTAGTGCCTGTCTTAACTCATCCCTGAACTCCACCTCACAATTACCCTTTTTCAATTTCCACCATTTGATATTTGGTGCTGCCCTCACACTCCTCCTCCTCTTCTTGATCACCAACATCATCCTACAAACCACCATCCTATGCTGCCTAACTACACTTTCCACAGTCACCACTTTACAGTCTCCAATCTCCTTCAAACTGGCCCTACTACATAAGATATAATCCACCTGTGTGCATCTTCCTCTACTCTTGTATGTCACCCTATGCTCCTCCCTCATGTTAAAATACGTATTCACCACAGCCATGTTCATCCTTTTGCAAAACCCACTACCATCTGACCTTCTGCATTCCTTTGTTTAACACCACACCTACCCATCACTTCCTCATCCCCTATGTTCCCTTCACCAACATGCCCATTGAAATCTGCTCCAGTCACCACTCTCTCACCCTTTGTTACAGTCATCACCACTTCATCCAACTCACTCCAAAATTTTTCTTTCTCATCCATCGCACACCCAACTTGTGGAGCATATGCACTAACAACATTCATCATTACACCATTAATTTCCAGCTTCATAAACATCACTCTATCCGACACTCTTTTTACCTCCAAAACACTCTTAGCATACTGTTCCTTCAGGATAACTCCTACACCATTTCTCCTCCCATCCAGACCATGATAAAACAATTTGAACTCATCTCCGATACACCTAGCCTTACTCCCCTTCCATCTGGTCTCTTGCACACACAATATACCAACCTTCCTTCTGTCCATCATATTGGCTAGCTCTCTCCCTATACCAGTCATACTACCAATATTCAAAGTTCTGACCCTCACTACCACAGTCCTAGCCCTTCTCCTCTCTTCCTGCATTTGGCCATGCCTTCCACCTCTTCTCCTTCGGCCAACAGTAGCCAATTTCTGCCAGCACCCTGTTGGCTAACAGTACTGGTGGTGGTTGTTGTTAACCCGGGCCTCAACAGATCTGGTATGTAAATATTTACTGGTGTCTGCATGAATTATTTGGCAAAGTTTTATGCCGGATACCCTTCTTGATGCAATCCTCCCCATTTATCCGGGCTTGGGGCCGGCACAAAGAAATGTACTGGCTTGTGCATCCCCAGTGGCTGTGTTCCCATTTGAAGTAAGACAATATACCAATTTGATTAATTTGCAAGAGGGAAACTCTATTCCAGAGGTGGGGAAGGGTTTGCATAATGAACCTATATCTCCACCATGTTTTATTTGTCTGCTGGTGAAGATTTTGATCCCTGGTTCTGACATTAGTGGAACAATAGGTTTTGTGGAGCTACAATTCAACCATGATCACTGTATTCCTAATGGCATATAAGGCAATAAAATACTGAATAAATGGCCACTAATTCATACTTTTCTGGGAACTTGGGGTTTTAATCCAGTGATAGGTTCATAGGTTTATAGGTAAGTACTACGCTATCTGCCCAAGGGCATTTATAAGCCCAGCCAGAGTGTGTTGGCTTTCACCATCCCCTTAGATTAGTTCCCTGTGCCTCTGACCAGTAGAGCCACTAGTTCCCTGCTTCTCTGTCCAGCAGAGCCACTGCAGTGATCCCTGGGGTAAATTTTCTGTTTCCCTTCCACATGTCAGGCTTACTTTTGTAGAGTGCTAGTGAGGGGCTCTGCCTGATGTATATTGGAATGTCATTCCAAAGCATGGGGGAGTCTATGGGTCAGAAATCTATCCCTCCAGCATGTCCTATTTGTCATTGTGGTAAGGTTTATATCCCTAGAACGTGTGACTCTCGGGATTTTTTTTTTTAGGTGGAGCATATCCATCAATTCTGGGTTGGACATGGCCTTGTATGTCAAGCAGAGATCACCTCTGAGTAAGCGGTATGCAACCGAGTACAGCTGGAGTTTCTTTAGTTGGGTTGCATAGGTCATCTGTTTGAGGCCAGTAATCCTCTTGGTGAGATACTTTTGTGGTCTTTCCAGCTGTAGCAGGTGTCTTGTAAGGTACATCACAAATGGGGTATTGTATTCTATAATGGGTCTAATAAGTGATGAGTAGAGAGGCACAATAACCTCCTTTGTTCTGGATGAGAACCCTTTTGAGATTAGGTGGGCCATGTAGAAGGATTTTCTAACCACCTTGGCAATATGATTATCAAAGGAGAGATTGCTATCTACTTGGGTCCCCAGATCCCTTATTACTTTTTCTGTATTTAGAGGACTACCACCTATGTGGTAGTTCACGGGTACTTTGCTTTTCCAAAGGGAATGACTATGCACTTTTTGCCATTCAGCTTGAGGCCATGATTTTGACACCAGGTATCCGTCTCAGTGAGACCCTTCTGGAGGGTGTCTGTATCAGCCGGAGAATCAGTTATGGCCCCTAGTTTGCAGTCATCTGCGAACTTGGTCAGCCAAGGTCTTCCTGTGCTTGCCTGTACCTCTGAGAATTATATACCAAACAGGAGGGGTCCTAGGACTGAGCCCTGGGGGATGCCACTTGTAACCGGTTTGGAGTCAGACCTAGAGTCTGCAACTCTCACCGTGTGGGTTCTGTCCATGAGCCAATTTGCAACCCATCTTATTATGTAGGGGTTAATGTTCAGGTTGGTGAGTTTGTCTTTAATACCAGAATGGAGAATGGTGTCGAAAGCCTTTGCGAGGTCTAGGTAGGCTGTGTGGACCTCCTTACCCTCATCTAATGCCTTGGTAACTGTCTCAAAGAAGTCCACCAGGTTTAGGAGGCATGATCTGCCCTTAACAAAGCCAAACTGGGTGGGATCCAAAGTTTGTTGGTTCCCAATGTGTCTGTTAATGAGTTCTATGATGATGCGCTCCATAGCCTTGCAGACCACGCTAGTCAGGCTTATAGGGAGATAGTTCCTGGGGTCCGTTGTGGCACCACCTTTGTGGAGTGGGATAACTGTTGCTGTGTGCCACTCTGTAGGTACATAGCCTGTAGAGAGGCTGAGTTTGAACAGTGAGTTTAGGTGAGGGGTTAGTTCATTTTGGAGCTCTTGTAAGACACAGCCTGGGACACCATCCAGTCCCATTGAGGCTGTGTTTCTGGCTTTGGATAGGGCTGTTTTAACCTGTGTGTCAGTGATTGCCAGGGCCTTACATTCTTCTGGTATGGTTATGGGCTCTTTAGGGGGTGAGAGGGGTGTGAAGTTTGCACTGAACCTGTCTGCAAAAATGTTGGCAATATTAGTCAGTTCAGTGTATTTTGTGCCATTCTGCACCAACTCAGAGCAATCTGAGAGTTTCCACTTAAGTTCTTGACATAGCTAAAGAACGCTTTGTGGTAATCTTTGGAGTCCTTGGCAATTTTTCTTTTGAAGCTAGCCTTGGATGATTTAATGAGGGATTGTAGTTTCTTGCTGATACTGATCAGGGATGTCTTTCCTTCTAGGGATTTTGCTCTCATCTGTACTAGTTTCCTCCTTCTATTATAGAGCCTGTTTATGGCAGGGGTCCACCAGACTGGTTTCCTTTTCTTGGAGGAGTGGGTCTTGGTTTTGCTTGGGATAGCACAACCCATGCATTCCTGAAGATGATCATAGAGTGCCTTTGTATAGGTTTCAGCAATGTGGACAGCATTGTTTGTTGGCATGGGGCCTGTGAACCTTTCCACCTCGGTCTTAAGCAATGTGAAGTTTGCTTTTGAAAAGTTTTTCATGGTGGTTTCCTTGATTGGGGTTGGGGGCGGAATGTGAATATCCAGAGTGATTAGTCTATGGTCTGATCTAACCAGCAAGGGGTTGATGTCAGGTGTGGAACACCGGTCGCCCATGTTGGTGATGACCAGGTCCAATATGTTGTTCCCTCTGGTGGGGGTGTTGACCAGGGCATTCAAGTTTATAAATTCTAGGAAGCGTTGGGCAAGAGAGTTAGTACTTGAGTAGTTCTCCCAGTTAATGTTTGGGTAGTTGAAATCACCCTGTATTAGGGTGTTTGGTAGGACCTTCATATTTCCCAGTGTCTCCAGAAATGCAGAATGGGGGTCCTGGGTCATGGTGGGTGATCTGTAACAAGCTACAATTTGGATTGCAGTTTTGCCCATTGTTAGTTGCACTTGGATGATTTCTGATGCATCATGCTGTGCCACTAACCTGGAGGTGTGAGTATCCTTGATGAATATGGATACACCCCTGCCTTTTGTGTTTCAGTCTGGGTTCTGTGGCCGAAAGGTATAGTATGAGTTATAGCCTGGTAGTGCTGGGGTGCTCTCTGGAGTCTTAAACCAGGTTTCTGTTTCTGCACAGATATCGATGTTCTCCATACTGAGCAGTGCCTCGAGTGTGTGCATTTTGAGGTTTAGACTTCTGGCGTTGAGTAGCATTACCCTCAGTTTTTGGTTACTTGTGCTATTTATGGTGGTGGGTTTGTCTTTTGAGGCTTTTCTAAAAAAGGCACTATGGGGGTGGCAAGAGCCTTTGCCAGTATACAAAAGCCTAAGGGTGACAGGTGCAAGCCATCTCTTGCGAAGCAATGTCGCTTGTTGAGCATGTCATCCCAGGCAGACAGATACTGGATCCCCTTTGAATGACACCAGAAACTTGATCATTTTTTCTTTATACTGTGGTATCATTCTTGGTGAGGGTAGGATGCTACTCAGGGTCAGGGTCATACATGCCTGGGCTACATGATCAGAGAGCTCTTCCATGTCTCTTTTCATGTAGTCCAGGGAGGTATGTCTCAGGTCATTCACACCAACATGCACAATGACAGACTCATATTTGTACTTGTTCTGGAGTGACCTGAGTGCTTGTGTTATGTGGCAGATCCTGGCACCCGATAGGCAGCTAACTGTAACTGTCTCCTTGTCCAACCTAGTTAGTGGGACATCAGTGTGTCTGACTATAGAATTACAGATCTCTGTGGTCTTTCTAGTTGTTTGATATGTCTAGTGAGGTGCATCCTAAAGGATGCTCAGTAATTGACCTAATCAATACTGAATATAAGGGGACTGTGACACTGCCAGCCCAGCTAGGTAGAATTTTGTAAATAATTCTATGTCATTTGTGAATAGTAATGTAATTTGTATGCTTGCCTTAACAAAATGTAAGAAAACTGTATGTTCTGTACTGAGCTTCAAGACTGTAACCACAGTGCACCTTGCTGGAATAGAGCAGAAATGTGTATAAACTCTATGCCTATGTAAATGTATGTTTTATAGTAGAAACTGGGATATACAGAGTTAACTTGCAAAACTCTAAGAAAATAAGTTGAGAAGTAAAGAGTTTTACGATGTGTTATAAAGTCAGTTTATTTCAAGCTAAGAGACAGGATGTCTAGGCTAGGGGCTTCTTTCTATTGTCTGAAAACAGAGGCAATTACAGGTTTCCAAGGTAATTGTTTTATGGCTTCCAGTTTCTGTCAAGCTTCTAAGAGAGAATTGTCAGCTTCTAAGAAATTCTGTTGGTATCTGTTTAGCCTGGGAACTAGATGCAAGTGTCAAATAGTGATGTCATCTAGCTAACCCAGCAGTAATGTGTATTATTAACTTAAGAACTATCTCCAAGTGAAATATTGCATTTTGCATCTTGTTCTGGAACTAACAACTCACCAGCACATTGCCTTGCTCTGTAAATAAATTATTTAGAACATAGTTTCTCTTAGAGATAGATAGAAATATAGCAAGAGTAGTCTAGATGTTTTCTATATTTATGTGAGACTGTCCTACAATGTTGTTTTAAAATATTTCATGTGTTTCTGAACTCTATTGTCACTGTGCTGAGTTAATGAGTATTGTCTTGTGCTTTTATTATTTATTATTAAATATATTTAAACCTTTTAATTGTGGATGCTTTGTGTAGAGATAATTTAAGCTCTTAAAGTACTTGCATGTATTTGGTGATACTGTACAAGACACTCTGGAATAGCCTTAGCCTTGGTTACACTTACTATTTGGATAACAGTAACATTACACAGGAGAATTGGTCACCCTTTGGGAAGGGCCTTATTAGTAGCTGATAAGTAGTGGTTGGTAGCAGTGATTTCTACCTTATAGTCTGGGCAGAAGGGGGCTTTGATAGTGAACCTGTGTGTGTGTGAGTGTGTGTGTGTGTGTGTGTGTGTGCGTGCGTGCGTGTGTGTGTGTGTGTGTGTGTGTGTGTGTGTGTGTGTGTGTGTGTGTGTGTGTGTGTGTGTGAGTGTGTGTGTATGTTTGTCAGCTGCTTGGGCAGAGACACAAAGCACTGTTTGGACAGAGAGGGTGCTGGAGGTTTAGTTTTGACCACTCGGCTGAAATCTTGACCCTATAGCTGTGCCAGTGGGGAGTCTTATTGGGGATCTTGAGAGAAAGGGAGAAACCAACCCCAGACTAACTGTGATCTCTGTGTGTTTGTAAGGGAAATTGTACTTTACTGTGTGTGTACTGTTCATCCCCCCAATGTGCACATCCCTCATTGGTGTTAGTGGTGAGGATTGAGGTTCCTTGATTACTGGGCCAGTGCACAAGTATCACAGGGACAATGATCTCTTTAGATCTGGAATAATTTATTTGGCAATTAGGTGTGCTAAGTAAAAGGACTTTCTGACTCTTGTTGTTACATGATGAATTATATACCAAAAGTTAAGGTATCTTAACAAAATTCTCATGTTCAATGGGGTAATATCTGTGTTGTATGATGGAAGGAGTGGTTGTCTACCAAATGTCACAATATTCCACATTTGCAGTTCTTTTTTTTTCCAGGTCTTGTTGTTATGCATGGTTGACTGTTGAAATGTGTGGGACTCTGATGGCTTAGCTATGTAAATGTGTAATCCCCGTTCTCCATACATCCTTTTGTTTACTGATTTGGAACCACTGTATTGAAGGACCCATTATGGATACTCCTTGATAATGGCTATCATAGACAGATCCTTGGCATATCAGTAGAGTTGCAAATGAACCTGCATTTATTATTCAAGCATGTGGTTTCTCTGTTTCCCCTGCAGGTGACTGGAGTACCTGCCTTAGCAGTTGAAGGTTAGTGTAAGTCAGGCAAGTATGCACTTATAGAATACTATTGTAATGATGGCAAATCTAAGGTTTTATGATTGGCATTATGATGGTGGGTCAAATCTGAGGTTTTTATTTACTTATTTTAATTCTTGTGATCCCTACTTGTAGGTCCAAATGTTAGCTTTTAGGGAACTGTACATTTAAAAAGGTGGTTTGATACATCACAACTGGTATTTGCACAGGTGTGAGGGTGACTATGAAACAGAAATGTTACAAAGCAAATACTACATTACTACTAACAGAGGGAATATATCTAACTAATGACCAAACAATATGGTGAGGATACATATGTTATTTGATGTGCTCTAACACTGTAGTATTGACCACACATGACTCCTTCATTTAAAGTGCAGTTTTTCAATGCACAAAACAAATATGTGTGTATGCTATTATTATTATTATTATTATTATTATTATTATTATTATTATTATTATTATTATTATTATTATTATTATTATTCAGAAGTCTGAAGATGCTCGCATGCCAAAGAGTAAAGTAAATTGATGATGCTCAGATATGTCATCTTTGTCCTGAACATGCAATGTTTTAGGCAAGTACAATGTAGCAGAAAAATGTCACTGAAATAGTATTTATCAAAAGACAAGAAAAGACTAACTGTAGGCATTGCCAGTGAAATGTTTAACAAAAAATATCAACATTAAAACATTTTTTTATCAAATATATTTATTGAAAAAAATTTTGACAACAACAAAAAAGACCTAATAACAATAGAATGTTGTTGTGTCTTTCGGCTTTTCCCAGTTAGGGGTCGCCACAGCGGAACTCCGGTCTGCTAATGATTGGCAGTAGATTTTTAAGTGCCAAGTTGCCAGCCCTGACTCATAACCTTCAACGAAGGTACACCCATTCATGCATGTCTCTACACAGAAGACTCTCTAGCTGAGAATCGAACAGGACAACATCTTACTGTGAGGCGACAATGCTACCACAGCACCACCACAGCAGTACTTTAAAACATAAGTACGCATATGAAAAACAGTAACTATTTACAATATATACAAAGGCCTGAAATTAATATAAAATGTCAAACAAATAAAATAAACATTTATATAAAGGAAAGAACAATAAGTTTAGAAAGAGTTAATGTCCATTTGGAATGTCTCAATAAGTGATGAAACCTTTATCAAAGGATTGTTGAGGAAAATCTTCGGATGCAGTCTGATCTCTTTAATTCTGGTTTCTTTGGATATTACTTCTTTTAACAAGGCCAGGAAATCTTCAAAGCTAGGACAGGTAACAGAATTCCACTTTCAAAGGATACATTTCCTAGCTATAGCTATGATAGTCCATAAAAGATAAGAATTATTTTTGTTCCAAGTGTAGCCCTCATTCACATTAAGAAAGACAATAGTTTTAGTCAATGAAAAAGTGTCTGTAAATAATAGTTTAAGAAAATTATCAACATTTTCCCAGTACTGAGTTAATTTGGTACAATTGTAAAAATGTGACACCCATCTGCTTTACACTGTTCTAAATATCTCCATCATTTAATGGTTTCAGTTTTATTAAATTTCCCTATTTTATCAGGAGTTAAAAAAGCTGTATGGAGAAACTTCCTTGTATAAATTCTCGAGTGTTGACTCCAAGATGTATATTTAACAGACAATACTATTTTATCTTTTTCAGCGTGTGTGTAACTAGAAGATTAATAAAGAAATCCTAATGTTTAGAGGTTAATGTGGTCTCGTAATGTAATTAAAACATTAAGGCTTGAAAAGGTAAACATACACTTCTTGTACAACTTAGCTGTACATAGGGTTATATCTACACTATCTTATATATTTGTGACTTTGATCTATGCTACTAGTTAAGTTGCTTAGGATTTTGAAATGCTCACATAGATCTAATGCAGCCAGTGTGAACAGTGATGTTAACATGTCAGACAGGTTGCGTTTAAGTGCAATGTCATATCCCTGAGTAATATGTATGTGCTTATATGGCCTTAAGTGTGCTTGTAGAGTAATTCTCAAGTTTATTCAGCTCTGTTGACTTAGTTGTAGAAAATGTTACAATGTAACAGATTTGTGCACTCCACAGGTCAGTGCTGTTATTTCTTCCTAAAGTAGTTTTTCTGCAGTGTTGTTCCAGTGCCACGGTGGTGCAGCGTTCAATGTTGTCATCTCACAGCAAGAGGCTATCTGGTTCGATTCTCGGCTGAATCCCCTTCTGTGTGGAGTCTGCATGTCCTCCCTGCAATCAACTAAACTTTAAAAAGACATGCAGGTAGGTACGTGAGTGTGTTGGCGCCTTCTCTGAAGGTTGGGTGCCAGGCTGGCAACTCAACACCATAAAATCTACTGCTAATCATAAGCGGACTGGTGATCCGCTGCGGCGACCTCTAATCGGGAAAAGCCAAAAGTTATTTCAGTGTCTTGAAATCTGGTCCTGAGAGTCAGCAGCTGACTTTCTGGGAAGCAAAAGAAAGAGAGCACTGAATACTTCAGAAATGTATGACCAGAAGAAGATTCATTAATGTCTACACTAAGTGTACGCTATCTATATTCAAGAATATCCCTACCACATTTTTTGCGCTTTCTAGTCACTCAGAAAGATTACACAAAGTGTACATGTAGTCTGCACTCTGTGGTAACCTTTATGCATTCCACTTGATATTTAAGGCTGCAAAAAAATCCATCGAAAAACTAAAATTAGTAGGAAGAAGGTGTGAATTGTTTGTGTTGTCTTTTCATTCAGAATGGTGTACACTTAGTGTAGGTGTTAATGAATTCCAGGCAGTCTACACACTTTCAAAGCAGATAAAATATAGTCAACATGAACAAATTCATTGGCATACTGCTCTGCCCAGAGCTGTTGTTACCCAGATTGATTGTAAATGTCCAAAGCAATCAAAATGATACAAATTAATTGTTTTAGGGCCATTGTATTCAGTCAATATTTGTGTATATTATTTGTGAGAGTGTATGTTAAAGGACATGCATACATACATTCAAATCAATAATTTTGGATCAGTATTTTACAGCTCTTGTAAGGAAACACACATGTGCACCGCTTGATCTTAAGTCCCTTAACCTTTTATTCTTAATTCCTTTAGATAATAAAATGGTCTTTTAACATGCTATTTAATACAACCTTGTTTCTACCTAAAGCTGTCTGGTATGGAGGGGAACGCATACTTGTACTGTCATTGTATCCAGTTTGTGCAGGCGTTCATGTATGTTGTTGGAATATGAATCACTTTATTGTGTGAATAATGACAGAGTACTTAACACTGTATCAATTAATCTTAATTAGGAAGTTATGCAGATAGTGCACTACTACTGTGAGCAGCTTGAGTCTGGTGTATTTCATTATTCCCCGTTCCTACATTCATTTTACTTATAAATGCATACTGTCTCTTGATTTTGTATTAATGATATATATTTTATTACATTCTCATCTGATATTCTGCATGAACCATTTCAGAATTCTTTGACCTCAGATCAGTTTATTATTCATTTTCTTTCCCTGTATTGCCATATGTGATCTATTCAATTGTAATATTATTTTGAATTTTTCCGTTTTACTGTTGCAATTTATGGCACACAGTTTCAACACACAGTACATTCTCATAGTTAATTTGAGTTACATGTTTCCTTTGATAAACTATGCTGATTGTTCTACAGCATCCACTTCATCTGGTATCTTAAAAATGGAGTAGGAGTGCCTCCTGAGATGCAAAATGCTGCTTTCAATACATTTTACAGAAATGTCATACATATACATAATATCCTCTTTGTACCTTATACTTCAACAGCATATGACATGAATGTTTTAGAATGCACATCGAAAGCACAGGAAGTAAATGGTTAGCAAATTTACTAAATACACATAATTTACTTTTTTGAATGTGCAGTTAGACAGATTCATAATATGGATACCAGACTAGTAAAAACTTAATTTTATTATACTGTGGGGGGAATTTAATAAAGCCTACACAGTCTTATTTACCATGTGGGCATTGTGGCAAGCTGCATGCATGAATGTAAGCAGGTTTGTGATCCAGTAAACAGAGCTGGGTGATGTACATGCACGCACCAGCATGTAGTATCTGTGGCATGCAAATCACCTCAGAAGCAGGTGAATTTCATGCATGCAAGGGAGGTAGAGTGATCCAGCAAGCAGAGAGGCAGTTCTGCAGACCCCATGTTGGTGTCTGTAGTGTACATGGAAAAATTCTATGTACAGGATTTTAAACAGACAATAGGGGCTGTAAAAGTGTAGTTAGATGGACAGAAACAGCACAGCAGACAATGATATGTGCAAAACTATCCACCATGTGTCCAAAAATGTAAGGGAAATAAGTTTAATTTAATTTTTTTAGTGATCTGGTTATGTTTGTGCAGAGCCCTGTAGTGCACAAACATACAGATATGAAAAAAAATAGTGGAAAAAAACAAATGTCATAGTATGTGACAGAAATGTAGTATAGGACCCTGCGTGGAGTATCCACAATGGTGGAATGGTGCTGTTGCAAACAAGTTAGGGCCTGTAACCGTGTAGTTTCCAGGTTGTGTGCACAGAACCATATGCAAATGAGTTGGGGGTTACTGAATAGCACATATGGGTATCCATGTCCAAATATCCCTTGCATGTAGGCACAGAACCGTGTTGGTGTCCACAGAAGAGGTAGCTAACATCAATGGGGGGGGGGGGTGTCTGAGGACTTGTAAGATCATTGGAGCTCAGCTGTACCTGTTGTGTGGTGTGCTGCTGTGCTCATCAGGGGTGTGTGTGCACTGGCTGCTAAGCTTTGTTTACCTTCGAGGTGCGTGTTTCAGCATGTTTGTGTGGTGTGCTGCCATGCTGAGCATGCCCTTTCAGGGGTGTGTGTACAATAACTACTGAGCTTTGTTTACCTTCAGGGAACTTATTTCCACGTGTTTGCACAACAATGCACAGTGCTGAGTATATCCAAAAGCCAATGATATATTAATTACTGATTCACTTAAACTCGAACCATTAAATCTTCTTAATGATGTACTTGGCAGTTGGAATGCATCCTAAGTAGCCAATCACACAGCCTACACCTACAGGAGAGCTCAGTAAAGGTTGCACACACCCTACAATCTGATTTCTTCCCCAAATTCTGCACCAGTGGAGTACAGACTTCTGAAATTTAACTGAAGGAATGCTAGGGACCACTGCAGGTCTGCTACATCTGTATGTGCTAGATGCTGAGGTCAATGCTGCTGCTGCTGCTACTGACAATAGGCCTAGACTGAGAAGGAGAAGCGTGTTCAGGCCCAGGGTAAACTTCCAGGAGGTACATGAGCTGGAGATTGTAGAGTGCTACAGGGTAGACAGGGACATACTACAACAACTCACTGAGCTCTGCTGCCCTCAACTCAGACCGAGAGCTAACAGAGGGAACCCATCTCAGTGGACACAAAGGTATGTTGCTCTAAGTATATCAGCCACAGGTAGTTTCCAAAGACCAACTGGGGACATGATGGGGGTCTCACAGCCATTAGCAGCCAGAGTACTCCACCAATTCCTGGATGCCATGCTACCACATGCCAGTGACACATCTCTGTCTGGCGGCCTGTGTGACTCAATGGGCAGGGATGTTAGTACAGATGATGTTGTTGATGGTTTGAATCTGGGAGCATACACATCTTTTGCATGTGAGGTAGTCATATGGTGGTATTCCCACAGACTGTCATACCTCTCAATCTGTTACTGCAAGAAAGCTGGACAAAGTCAGAGAGAATGGAGGGACAAAGGACCATAATTACAGGCAGACATTACACATGCTCTGATTAACCTAGAAGGTCCTAGTATAACAGTGGGTTGCATCACAGCAGAATATCTGCAGGATGTAAAGTCCATCACTCAAATGTGTATGTAGGTAGTACTATTCAGTGATTGCATTACACAATAAGTTACCAGAACACCAAAAATGTATGAGGAACAGACCAGACATATGGAGACAAATGCTGGACTTTCTGCAAAAACATGTACAGTGAGTGGTATGCAGACTTTTACCTGTGTGTGGTGTTATATGATGTACCCAGTCACATATTAAGTACAGCAGACAGCTGGGGAATGTTGTGGACAGGTTCAGGGAAGTGCTATACTGTGGGAACAGGCGCAGCTGCCAATGTCTGTAGCACACAAAATCCCAGACTGGAGTACAGGTAGCTCTGGCCTGGAGTCACCTTGTAAGTTCTGACAGTCCCATTGGGCATGCTCCTACACTTAGTTAACTTGAGCGCAATATTGGGCCTCTCCATCACAAAGTCCTGCTATGTGGAAATACGTCTGTACATACGGACAGTTACATATACATTCTGTCTGTCCCTCTCCCCCACTCACATGAGTAGTATATCTAGCAGTATGTACCCATAATGCACATAATACTGATATATATATATATATATATATATATATATATATATATTACAATGATACATAGACTTTCTACATATACATAACGTACACAAACAGCGACAATTATAGAGACATCCCTGTTATACACATTAAAATAAATAAATAAATAAATAAATATATATATATATATATATATATATATATATATATATATGTGTGTGTGTGTGTGTGTGTGGGGGGATGTATGAATTCCCCACATTCCCTACAAAAGCTCTGGTTATCTGTACTCCCACATCATTGCAGTTGGCCAGAGGAACCAAGGCCGTAACAGTACATATTCCACACACCTCAGACCCCTGTGCCTGTGGAATGTCATACATGTTGACAGACACCGGTGAGCAGTTGGGGTAATGTATAATGGTTCCAATGCATGCCTTTGACAGGGAAAAGTGTCCCTGGCCACATGTTTGCCTATATAACTTCGACCAGCCACATATGGCCATACTGGTGACTGTGCACACATAACAGGGATATTAACAGGTACCCTACTCCTAGGACAATATATACAATAACAGTACCAAGCAATATCACTCTGCAGGCCACACATGCTGTCCAATGAAAGCCTACTTTGTGCACTCCACAAGTACAGTGCCTGCAGTCACATATTCCACAGATGTAATATGTGGCGCATGTGATAAATGCTGTGAG
The DNA here is from genome assembly GCF_019279795.1 of Protopterus annectens. Lineage (NCBI taxonomy): Eukaryota > Metazoa > Chordata > Ceratodontiformes > Protopteridae > Protopterus > Protopterus annectens. Next base: position 1,343,329,481 of record NC_056732.1, read on the forward strand.
CTGTAGTGTGTAACAGTCGATAGGTAGGGATTCTAATCTCACAGCAACCAACTCAGTGTGTGTATGTGTATAAATATATCCCCTTGCAGCACAATGAACATGCCCTCATGATCTATCCCTGTGCAAGGGTTATGCACATTTTGGACCTGTAACTAGCTGCTGCCCTCTATATTGCCCTCCTCTACATGGCATGCTGATGTCATCCACCTTAAGAGCATTGGCTAACAGTCTAATATCAGATAAATTCTGTGGTGCATGCAATAAGTACTGTGAGCTATGGTGTGTAACAGTAGATAGGTGAGGATTCTAATCTCACAGCAGCCAACTCAATGTGTGTGTATATCCATAATGTATACATATGATAACCTTTGTAACGTGCATGTTGGTAGGGTTTTGCATTATTTTACTGGTTGTGGGAGATGTGGCCTCCCAAATGAATGAGCACAACATGGCCTGCTTATATGAACAAGCATTATGTGTCCTACAATGATAGTATTAGCAGACATGAGGCATGGTGTGTGCATCTGGCATTGTCCTCTGTACTGTGTACCACTACATAGGTAAGCTTTCCACTGCGCATGCAGCCAGCATGCATGATGTGTGTGCCATGGCGTGTCCTGTATGCAGTGAGTGGAAGTGCTGCTAACCTGAATTTGGCCATGTGTGCATGTCAGGCTGTGACAGCATTGTACATCATGTCACAGAGTAATGGAAGATGTGCACATCACTAGCATGATGGCTATACAGTCGGCACAGTTGGAGACATCGTTACCCCCCATTGCAGGAACAGCACATATTGTCCAAGTCCACGGGTGATGCAGCCACACCCCCAGTGTTGAGATGACCTCTACCCAGGCAATCATACAGATAGCATATGTGGAAATGCACTGAGGTGCTCTCTGTACCACACCAGTATGGAGGGTCTGTGTTAAGAGTGTGTTGCATCCGCTACAGAAATTTCACCAAGCATGTATTACTAATTTAACATAGTGGCTTAATGTCCTTAGGGTGACTAATCCATCTACTCTGCTTCCTAGAGAGGCAGCAGATACAATCAAGTAGGGTCTTGTATGCATGGCAGAGTTCACCTATGAGTGCACCTAATGGCACAGTAGGCACTGACATGCATTACAGACAAGCAGTGGCGACCACATACTGATGATGGGATAGGACCCTGTGATGAGACATACTGTCATATGAATGTGCCATAACAGTTTGGAAAGTACTACAGCACATGGCCATTGTAGTCAGATAGAGGTATGCTGAGGGAGGAGTATGTGGAGGGTATGGGTATGTCATCTACTGGTGACTGTGACCGCAACTATGCCTTATGAATTCTGCCATACCACTGTACAGACATGCTGATGTGTGGCACATGAGCTTTACACCTGTGTGACTGGGTCTGTGTGGCTACCTGTCAACCCTACATATGTACATCACATGTACGGACTGCTGTGCTACTAACCAGGGACATAGGTATCCCTGAAAGAAAGGACAGTACATATATATTCAGTTGGGGTTTATAGCCATTACTATGTCACCAGGCATGTATTTGTAATACCACTGTGCAAGACACTGACATAACACAGTGACTATATGAGTGCTCACAAGTACCAGGAAGTAGCCAACACTGTTAGCTACAGTCAGTCAGTACCCGCCTGTACTGTGGAGACATGCAGTCCAAGCAGTAGAGGACCCATGACTGTGCCCTGTTGAGCACTGCTGCTAACAGTACAGCTATTGGAGTCAGATGTTCCTATGTTGCATATGTCGGTCATCAGTGGGCCATGAAGTGACCCCCACATTGACAGTATCATGGCTGCCTAAGTTGGTACTTTGTACATGTTGCCTGAATGGGTGGTACAGTGAAATGGCTTGGCTCAGTCTGGGTGTTGTACGCCCTGATATGCTCCCGCCCATGTCCCTGCTGACTGCCATGACAAGGTTTATGGAAACAGTAAGGCAGCAGGGTGTGCTGCTAAACGTGTACACCATGTACAGACTGGTATGCCAGCTGGTGCATGTGCAAGTGTCTGAGAGTCAAACCCTGGGAGCATAACATCCGGACACAAGATATTTGTAGATGTGTCAACTCCATCAACACACCTTGTATATATACGTTCAGAGAGCCTAGGTGACATGTATCAAGGGTAGCAGACCTTATCATAAAGTATGAATGCATTATCACACAGACTGACCCCATTGTCCCTGTTAGACTGTTATAAACATATGCAGCTAGGGAGCCATACACGTATACTGCCGTACCTTGATGACATCATATTTCTGCTGTGCTGCCATGCCATCCTGTGCTGCTGTATTGCCACCATGTGTCCATAGTTTATTCCCTCAGACTCCTGGAATAGAAACATACACAGGTCTGTGAGACACATGTCATCCTATAACACTACCTCCAATACAATAACATACAACATAAAATACACAAAGTTTGGTGCATAGTCATGACACATGCCAGCATGCAGTATCTGTTGTGTACCACAACAAGTGGCACGGTAAAACAATACTGCATTACACATGTACATGTCAAGTAATGCTGTCACCCTGTACATCAGACACATAGCTTCATTTCCCTGCATCTATGGCAAGGATGACAGGGATGTGGCACAGGTATCATCACATGCAAATGGTGTGGTGTGGGGGTGCAGGAGGCCTGGCTGTGCCAAACAGTTAACAGCATGTGTGTGAGTCAGGAAGGGGAGAGGGTTAGATGGGCCATGGGAAGATGCTGTGTGTGTCTGTAGGAGACCTGCATGTGACTGTGGTATTTGAGTGCATGTCTGTACACAATCAAGCCTGGTGATAGCCCTACACATGTGCATGTCAGACAACTGTGGACTGTACATGGTAGAGTGGACAATTTACAGTCTTTGGTCATGAACATGGTAACTGGCTCTGTCAGGAGTTGCACTGGCACCAACCTGCTCATGGTCAGATGCAGTGCTAGTACCTGATGGTGACTATTGTCTGCTAAGACTGTGTCCCCTGTAGGACCATCCAGGACCACGTGCCCATGGCCTGCCATGTCATGATGTGGGCAGCACACTTCCCTCTGTAGTGCTGGAGGTACTGCCACTATGAGAGCATAACTGCACACAACCACATACATCAGCAGTTGGTGTTGCTGACCTACGTCCATGGGTCTGACACCCAACCCCGGCCAGACGTTCCTGCAGAACCAATGTGTGGCCCAGGACAGACACTGTCTCAGCCCACCATCTTCCCACTGCATCAGTGAACTGATCCAGAGTGTCCCCAATGCAGTGGAGGCAGTCACAGATGTCAGACTGCTGCATCCATAACCCTAAGCATACATCTGATGTTCCATTCAGAACATGCTTGTGCCTCCATGATGGCCTGAAACATATGTCGAGTGACTCGAGATGTGACACTAGCAAAAGGTGATGGATGGACAGTAGGCCTCCTACAAGCATCCCTGACAATCCACCTGTGTGGGATGTCGCCAGCTCTCTGGCTATAGCCAGTGTCTACACTCACTGGAGCCATAGTCGCCACACTTCCCTGTGCAATGTTTCCATCCTCTGACTGTCCAATATCTGTGGCCTCTGGGGAATAGGTATGTGTGGGCATACTGAATGTGTGTGGAGACAATGGGAGCAGAAGAGGGATGTCAACCTCTGGGACAGATTCAGCCACCAATAACCCCACCTATGCCTCACTATGGCCACCATCAGGTTGTGTGGGGGACAGACTCCAACCCTCCCAGTCACCTGTGAAAGCCCATGCAAAAGTCTTACATTACTACCTGCACTTTTATGTATGGTAATCCACACAGACTCATACACATGAGGACCCTCAATTGCATTAGCAGTCTCACATCTTCTCATCTCTGCTCCCATGCACAACAGACAACCTCACAACAACATACACGTACAAGTCAAAGCCTTTATAACATGCATACCAGCTACATCCAATTAAAGGTACCAGTACAATTTAGCTGTAAGGCATGCAATATAACACTATACATGATAGAACTTCACATTAAACCCAGTGCGCCTATCGTGAGAATGATATGCCAGGACTAGTGTCACTGCCTCAGGTATGTAACATCTACCTTTTGTGTTTCAGCAGGCATCTTGGATTACTTGCCTCATGTACACCAGGCTGCATAGTTGCTCATAACTATAAGTGCAAACATGTTAATGTTCATTCAAATACACACCTGTGATTACCAAGTCTATGAGCTATAGTCAACTGTTCTAGAATGGTGAACAGTGGTGGCTGGTGACTTCAAATCAAAGGGGGGCCTGCAGGAGACAGCTGAATGGGTGGGGTCAAGGGGAAGGGGTGTGACGAACTAGAAAGGGGTGGAGCTATGATCAAAACCACAAAAACTGGGACTTTAATTAAATACACTGCCCTGGGTGCCAAACCGTCATTATGAGAGTTCAATCAAGACAACATGAAGTGTAGAAGAAAACAAATATTTTAATGCATTGGCTACATGATAGCTTACTTAATATCTAGATGGAAACAAAAAGGTTGTGAAGTATGAAAAAATAATTACTTTTTAAATACATACTGGAATGCCAGTCAAAATCAAGTGTAAAAAACAAGCAGCACTCAACTCACACCACTTCTCCTTGCACTGCAGTTCTAATTATAATTTATATTCAGCATTATAAAAGTACCAAGTAACATGCTGAAAGTAGCAATCTCTGTGATATCCCCACTTGTAAAAATGTTTCTTATCCCAAAAATACCTGCTGCCTGATAACAACTATCTACTTGTTCCATGGGGGAAACATGATCAAAGGAAAAAAGGAATAGCAAACAAGAAACAAGCTCAAGATACATTGCCTAAAGGATTACTGCACAGGTTATAGACCACACATGATAGATTGGCATTCTGTTTAGTTTATGGGTAAAGCCTGCAAAGATGACTGAAAGTCTCCAACAAATATAATGAGCTTCTGAAAATACTGTAATCCTGTCCTTTATTACAAATACTGTCATATGCATTTCAATACCTAAAGCTTATACTTTATCTAGTTATGTAAATATTCTCAGCATGGCAACAACAAAAAGGCTTTCACTGTTGGTAATTCTTTAACAGTATGCTTATTAAAGCTTACTTGCATCTTACAATCTCAGACAAGCTTACCTGATGGCCATTAAAGCACTGGTACTTAAACACAGGGCAACAGGCACTGCAACAACATGCATTTTCTGAATAATAAGAAGCATAAATCAACAGTATAAAAATATGACAGAAAGCCAGAACATTCTGCAATATCAAGGACAGATGAAAAGCCACTGTAGTACTTGTGTCTACCTTGGATGGGGGATACTGTGCACACTTACACTGCATAACTGCTCCTTGCCTTGCTTGGACACATCTAGAGTCACAACATGGGGGAGGGGGTGCAACAAGTATGTCACAATTTGAAATGTCTCTGGCTGACAGTGATGGCCCTGACACATTTGTCAAACCTCTCAACCTCAGAGCAAGAAATCTGGACAAAGCCATAAACAGAAGTGGGACATAAGCCCAAAAAATAAGGACAATTTTTAAATATTGCTCTTATAAACTTAGAAAGATAATAGAATAGTGGGTATTGCATTACTATGAATTTTCTGAAGGGTATGAAATCTGAAACTCAAATGTCTGTCATTATTTTCTAATTCAATCTTTAATGATTTGCCAGTAATTTGTCAGAAAACCACAATTTTATGAAAAACAGGCCAAAAATGTGATGCAAAAATATAAAACAGCCACACAATATAGCTGGGAACCTGTCAAAGAAGGGACACTTTTTAAAATATTAGTACTGCTAAGTTGAGCAGCTGAAATATAAGAGAATCTACATGCATTTTTTAAATAAAAGTAATCTATAACTCTGATCATTACAATTATTTATTAATTGTTGTAAACCCTTCATGTTTTCTTCAAAAATTGCCATTTTGCTGAGAGATTATCAGGGGGACAGCAACATTTTGAGCCAAAATCAGTGACAACTGAGAGATTTGGATATACTTAATTCTATAAAGTGATTTATTTGCATGTACCTCTCAACCTCTTAATGCAGGAAATCTAGGCAAGGACAAATATATTGGAGGAATGTACAAACAGTACTAAAATTGCTCTTATATAAACTTAGTTAATATAATAACAGGTCTTGCTTTAGCAATCATTTTTCTGAAGGTTATGAAGTCTGAAACTCAATGTCTGTCATTATTTAGTGACTTCATTCCTAAATGATTTTCCAGAAAACCACAAATGTTATGATGAACAAACCAAAATTAAGCAAAAATCTATTCATTCTGTGAATATTTGGACAGTTGAGTGGTATAGTTCAGCCGGGGCTGTTTTTGAGTTTGCTGCCCTTCCCCCTCACAAAATCATGGCCAAATTTGGCCTTGCCCCTCCAGCCATTCCAATGTCCCATTACTTGGCTATTTTGCCCCATTTACCATAAACACTGTAATGTGCATATTGTTTTACTTCTACAATTATTTGGATTTCATTTCAAAGTTTTATTTTACATTTTGCAGCGCAAACACTAATAAACATCTGCTAAACAAAGCAATGCAGTCTCACAATGAAAAAAAACTTAGCATTAAAACTTCTCTGCCCTTGAAACTCACATTAATTCAAACAGAATTGAAACCCATATTCAAAGAAAATACATCTGGCTAGGGCTGTTTTCAAATCATAGGCCCTTTGCACATGAAACATATATGTGTTAATTGATACACCTTCCTGACTGTATTAAATTATATTGTATAATACAGTACATTTGTTAGAGGGCGTTTTAAATTTATTGTTTTGAACATTTTTCCAGTAAACGATGAAACAGAATGCATGCAGCAATAATGACAAAACTGCCCATTTCAGAACATTTCCATCACAAAAGTCTACTCAAACTTCTACCATCCAGCAGTCATCTAAATAATTCTACATTAAAGATATCTGCAACTAATAAAGAGGTTGCTGCTAGCAAACAACTTTATATTTCATTGTTTCACCTACAAATAAAGTGTCTGTTGCCCTTAATGAATACATTGCCTATGTTACACTAAAAAAATGATAAGCTAGTAATATTACAATAGGGACTAGATGGAAAACTGATAACAGTTTCATAGTTACTAGGTATCTCTGACAAAGAGGACATTCTCAGGACTGCAGCATCCACCCCCTTTAAAAGTACAACACAGTACAGTATCATCAATGCATCTACATACTGTGGGAGTAGAACCCACAGCCTTCTGCATCAAAAGCAAGCGCACTATCTGTTGTGCTATTAATAAAGCAAGCCATCTCTGCATAAGCAGCACTAAACCTCTCTTCCCCTGAACCTCTAAGCTCCTTGTAAAATCGACTCAGCACTCAACTGTATCTCTCAACTTTGCAGCACAAGAAATCTGGAAAAAGCCAAAACATATTGTGGGGGGAGAAAAGCCCAAAAAACAGGGACACATTTTAAACATTGCTTGTGTAATCTTGGAAAGTTGCTAGACTAAAATTCTGTGTTACCACCATGCATTCCACTGCCAAGTCTTGAACCCAGAACCCTGTGCACTGTAATCAGAGCAGCATACCACTATGCCAAATTAGGTGTTTCAGCAAAGGCAGGAAGACTGAAACTTAAATGGCTATCAATTAGTGAATTCAGTTCTCACTATTGCTCTCAACCTCTTAGCACAAAACAACTGGACAAAGCAAATAATGGGTGAATACAGCCCCCAAACATATTCAGTGAATTCAGTTCTCAACATAGCTCTCATCCTCTTAGTACAAAAACCTGGACAAAGTGAATAATGGGTGAATACAGCCCCCAAACATGTTCAGTTAATTCAGTTCTCACTATAGCTCTCAACCTCTTAGCACAAAACACCTGTACAAAGCAAATAATGGGTGAATACAGCCCCCAAACATATTAAGTGAATTCAGTTCTCAACATAGCTCTCAACCTCTTAGTACAAAAAACCTGGACAAAGCAAATAATGGGGGAATACATCCCCAAAAATAGGGATACATTTCAAGTATTGATCTTATAAACTTAGACAATTGCTAGAATAAAAGGTTTTGTGTTACCATGTACCTTCTGAAGAATATGAAGTCTGAAATTCAAATGTCTGTCATTACTTAGTGACTTAAAATCCAGAAAACCAAAGATTTTATGTGGAACTGAACAGAAAACAAACATGAGGCAAACATCTGAAAATTTTTCCCAAGTGGTGGTGGGTAGGGAATTCAGGCTCTTGCTATTTGCATCCAAGGTACAGGGTTTGAGCCTGTCTCTAGCCACCAGGTATAATTCACTGTGGTGTTACACACACACACACACACACACACACACACACACACACACACACACACACACACACACACACACACACACACACACACACACCTTTCCTCTCTGGAATACAATCAAATAAACCCCCTCGGGAATACAAACAATAACTCTCACTCCATAATGGATGGTATTCCATTTGTGAAAGTGAATATACCTCCCTAAGCTATGCTTCTGGTACGTTGTTCCCTCTGTGAAACAAGGAACAAAAATAAATTACTCTCCCTCCATGATAATCCTCGTCCATCATCCATAGTAGAATACAGTCCCAGATGGTAGTAGTAGTTGTTAAACTCTGTCTGTGAAAGCAAGCAGCAATGGAAAGCATAAGCAGAGATGTTAAACTCCATCTGTGTAAGTAGAGAAAAACATATGTTATTGGCCAGTCCTTTGAGAGCAGAAAGCCATCCATGTGTAAGCCCAGTCCTGCTCCTGCAAGAACAGCTAATAAGTCCCATGAGAGCAGCAGCTACAGGCTTTACAGCTATCCAACCTGCAGATGTTGCAGTCCAATCCCCTTTCAGTCTATGCGGTTGTAACCACATACACTTCTGGGGCATCTGCAGTCTGATGCCTTGTTTCCCACTCTGGACTGCTGTTTAACCAGTCCGAATTTGGGAACACTTACTCTAAATTAATTTGTTTTTCTTTTTACAGCAGTCTGAGTTCAGGAAAATGGTCCGGACACTATAACTTATTTCCAGCAGTCTGAGTTCAGGAAATGGACACTAAATTATAATGGACACTAAATTATTATTTTTTTTCTTTTTACAGCTGGGGCAGCTGCAGTCCTGCAGTCCAATAGCATAAGCTGCCACTGATGGTACATACAAATATTCTAATCTGGCTAAACACAACATTTGTACATAGTGCAATATGGCAGCCCTTAGCTTTCATAGGAAATATATGATCAGTAAAACAACAGTATCATGCTTACCAGGTATAGGACCATGGGACTGGGCAACTCCTGATGGATCTATGAAAGGGTGAGGGAGGGAGAGGTATTGTCAGCACCACCATATATTGCAGCACTACAAGGTAATATGTCCACTTGTACAGTAGCCACTGTTACTGGCTGTATTGCTGAGATTCAGAGTATGTATGAACAACTGAGCTTAAACCCCAACCCCCCAATGCAGATAGACATGGCACCCATGTACAGGTATGTACAGCCTGCCACAATGACTGATAAAGCATTAAAATGGTGGACACAGTAAGCTTACCTGGATGTTCCTCTGCTGGGGGTACTGCAGCACCCACCTCCATGATGCATGGTGTGATGGATGCCTGGCAGCTGTCATGTGTTCCTAGGTTTGCCAGGAATTCTTCTGTAGCTGAGAGTGGTTGTACTGCTGCAAGCCCTCCACTGATGGTGGCATGATCTCTGGCAACATCAGCTACCCTTTGTCATGCAGCATTCATCATAGCTGTGGCTCTGTGTCACACCTGCTCATCGGTCCTGTCCTACTGGCCAATCTGATTGACATCCTGCACAAGGTCTACCCACAATGCTGCCCGTTGTTCATGATTATTCCTCCCCCTGGACAACAACATCTGTTAATGCTGCCTTAGTGCATCCACCACTGTTACCTCATTCTCTACATTGGAGAAGGGGACATGTTGTCTGCGATACATGGTTCCTGAAAGACAGCAAAAGTGGAACACATTACAGGACCAGATACGCGGATGCCCACTATGTACAGATTCAACACTCCCATAATGGCCTGCACTACTCACTGCTCTCTCAAATATCATACCCCACAGTCTGGCAACATACTATGTGTGTGGATCCCAGCAAGATAGTAGCACTATGGGGGTATGTCCCTCTGTGCTGTGACAGATTCTGCTGTATGTTCCTACACCCAACACTGCAATGTACTGTGGTGTATCCTCTACAGGCAATCTCCCACTACTATGTCATATGGCCACTGACAAACAGCAGTATGCTATTACGGTCACTTTATGTGGACAGTACAGCAACTCCAGTGTGCCACAATGACAGAAAACAATGCAAACCTGCTGTTGAATATGTTCCCTGTAGGCATCATATCTCTCAACTATACAGATTTTTGCAGAATGTCAAGATGTTTGGTTCATACATTTGGTCATTTCCACACAACATTGTGGATTTCTGACAAAAGGTTGGCCAATCATTGATGGTTGATATCAGAAAATAAAGACAGATATCTCAGTCTAAGACGTTGTACCCCTCAGAACACAGTTATGCTACTGTTGTTGTTTGTCTTTTGGCTTTTTCCTGGTTAGGGGTCGCCACAGCGGAACTCCGGTCTGCTAATGATTGCCAGTAGATTTTCACGAACGCCGAGGTGCCAGCTCAAAGTCCAACCTTCAACGAAGGCATGCCCATTTACGCATGTCTTTTGAACACCCACCCAACCACGGGGAGGACATGCAGACTCGACACAGAAGGCACTCTCCGCACTCCAGCCAAAAATCGAACGGGAGAACCTCTTGTTGTGAGGCAACAGTGCTACCGCTGCACCACCGCGGTTGAACTAGTTATGCTACTGTAAATTAGGAACACTGTAAGTATTGCTCATGCAAAGTAAGAAAGTGAATAAAATAACAGATATTACAGTTATGCTACTGTAATATATTATTTTATTCACTTTCTTACTTTGTATGAGCAATACTTACAGTGTTCCTAATTTTGGGCCTTTGTCCCTACATTAATTATAGCTTTGTTTAGATTTCTTGCTGTAACAGGTTGACAGCTATGTTAGGCATAGCTCTCAACCAGACAGGGACAAAATTCAATAGAATCATGGACATCAGGGGCAATCAGAAACACTTTTAAAATATTAGAACTATTTATGTGATACATTGGCAGAATAAGCGGAGGTGAATTAGTATACATGGTCTGACGTTACAGGAGTATACTCCCTTCCTTATTGTCACTATGTATTATGTGTAATTCACTAGCTTTCCTACAGCAGCCAACCATTGTAGGAGGGATTAAGAGGGACAGAGCTAAGATGTTAGTAGAAATAAGGGACATTTGAGAGGCATGCCTGTAGGTGAAGAACAGCTGAGTATCAATGACATGTCATTATCATATATGTAAGACAGGCTTACTGCTGTAATCCCAATTCCCCATACCTCCATCCTCCCATCTGCATCCTGTTATATGGAGAAATCAATTACATATCTGGTGGTGTGCAGCATTCCTTTGTTGAACTTTGGTTCCTGTAATCTTTTGAAAATATGCTCTCTTTGTGAGGTAAGTCTCATACGGACTTGTTTCCCATAACCAGCTGCTTCCCTTTTTGAGGTACTGCTCATTAGCAGGTACTTGCTTCTGCAGCAGTCTGTGCCTCTGATATGGTAATTACAGCCAAAACAGCTGAATTACACTATTATTAGCCGATGACATGCCATCACATTGCAATATATAAGACTTTCATGTAGACCTGGGCCCCTTTCTTAGCTGTTAAGATGGACATTACTGAGGTATGGAGACTACAGCATCATAGATGGTAGGTACCATAACTGTCAACTGTAGAGATTTATGCAGTATGTCCACAGTTTCACCTTTGACATTGTGATCATCTGGCAATTCATTGGCAAACATTGTGGGTTAAGGTCAGTAGTGGAAGACAAACATTTGAGTGTCAGACTTCATACCTCTCAGAATATGCATGCTAATGCAGTAGCTGTTATTCTATCAACTTGCTGTCTATGTAGGAGCAAACTGTAAAACATGTCCCAATCTCTGGACCTTTGTCCCCCCATTAAGTATGGCTGTGTCTGGATTCCTTGTGCTAGGGGGTTGGGAGATATGGTAGATCTCTTGTAGCTACCTTTACATACAGGTATGTGTGCTACAGGTTGCAGCTGCTGCTGCAGTCTAAAGCACATATGGGGGAGTGTGAACACTTTGGAGAACAACAAGCTGTATATGTAATGTGACAGCTGGGTTGGCCCTGTTATGGCAGAGCCAGGGTAGGGGAACCCTTTAAAGTCCAATCAAGGCACATGATTAAGTTACAGCTGTTATGCAACAGTACCAATAACAGAGTAGTAGCCGACATATAGATATGCTATATGGATATGTCCAGTGTGTCCTTACATGCAGGCGTTTGACTTGCAAAACTGGAGTGTAGTTCATTAGTTAGCAGTAACCTGTGCAGATAAAGATTGCATGACTCGGTCATTAATTGCTGTCTTCACAATAATGTAAGTGAACTGCTACAAAAGACTGGATTTGAACCCAGGACTGTGTGTGGCAACATGTATAGTATGTAAGGCATTTAGCAGACTGAGTTACTGAGTCACTACTACAGCAGGTGTATTTGCAAGGTATATGTGCAGACATGCAGGCTGTGACAGACATTGTCTGCATCCATCAGTATGTGCATGGCTTTCTATGGCTGTATTTCTACACCAGGGTCTAAGCTGAACATGTTCTTTGCCATTGATGCCTTAGCAAGTGTCTTTCTACATGCTGCTGATACAAGGGCATATTTACCTGCTATCACAGGGCTCACTTACATCCATTTTTATGTCTTTGACTGTTTAGTGGTGTATTATTGCACCAGAGTCCAAGGTACACTCCCATTTTCCCAATTAATTGTTTCTTCCAATTTGCACAATGCGGTGTGGTGTGCAGCTCCAGTGAGACATGCCTAATGACTGTAACTGACAATCACTATGTTTTAATGAAAGCAACTGTTTTATTTAAGATCTGCATGGTGTGGTGTCAATGCAGTATGCATTGGGTGTGATGGGCTCGGGTTTGAAACATGGCAGATGTGTCTATTTTGTACGTGTCTAAAAATGTTAGAAACACATTTATTCATTAAAGCTCTATTTAGCAGAGCTAAGCGAAGCTGTGTAGAGCAGTGCACTGTGCAGCTCCATGGTAAAAAATATAAAGTAAAGAAAAAAGGGGAGATAGGAAAGTGGTGAAATGGGGAAAAATAGTGAAAGGCAGGTAGGGATGTGCTGGAAGGGTGTAGGAAAAAAAAACATAGTTATCCATTTCTTGTACAGCAACAGTTGTGCACTTTGACAGATTTTGTAGATTAATTTGGACTCTCAAATCCCCAGAGAGAGGGGTGAGGACAACAAAACTGCATTATTAAGCCAATTGGACCGAATTACTTGTGTCCAGTGGACACTTGTGCAAGATGGAGAGCTGTGTATTGGGCAATATTTTTTTTGGGACAGGTGCCCATTTTTTTAATTAAGGTGAGCATGGAATTTTGGGGAAGGGACATAGGTATGTGTGGGAAGGTATGCTGGGTAGGAGACAGACAGGACAGACAAGACAGCAGATGGGGTGGTGTGTGACACATGAGGTGAGTGAACACTTTGGATGGGGGATCTGATGGAATCCAAGTCACACGTGCCTCCAGATGGCAGCAGCATGACTCAAGTCCCCACCCATGGGACTGTTGCCACAGCTTGTTCACTACCTCGAGGGTGGCTGTGCTGAAGGCTGGATACCAGGGCAAGGCTGCCCCACCAGGTTGGCCAGCATGGTCTCAAACTGGTGCAGGCAGTGTTCATAGCTTTGATGAACAATCCTGTGAACCATGACTGGCAGTTGATCCTGGGTAACAATGGCTCCTCTCCCACTATTCCCTGGGGATAGGCCAGGCCCCATCTCTTGAGACAGTCCCACCTGATGCCACAGGTGGTGCAGGGGCAGCAAAGAGGGCACCAACAATCTGGATCGCAGACTTGCAGGACCTGGTGCCATGGACAATTTAGGCAAGGTAGGTGGATCAGCTGGAACCAGCCAACCCTGACTTGCTGTGGTAATGGAGGTATAGAGTTATGAACAAATTATTGTTAGTAATAACAGCAAGGCAAAACATTGGAAATAATCCAATAACATATCAATACATATTATGTGAAACAGAACAATAAATAGCAGAACAGTCAGTATGTTAGCAGCATGTCAGTAACATTTGCAGCATAATGCCAACAAAATAGGTAATTTAACAAGATATGTTAATATGCAACCAATATAATACATAACAATAATAAAACACATCTCAAAATACAGTTACTGTAACAACATATGGTAATAGTAAACCATAACCAATGAATAACAAGAAGAAATAAATGAAGATAAGGGGTGGGGAGAGAGTGAAAAACAGTCCATTAGTAACATTTCAGGTTATTTCCTTGACAACAGTACTACTATATACTATACAGGTCTGTATTTTCATTATGTATACAGTGATTACAAGTCTCCTATAGCTGATGCAGCACGTACATACTGCTTAAGCTATTTGCATGGGGCACTATGGGTCAAGCAGTAACAACTGCGGGTACACAAGTGCACAGAAAATTTGCACATCAGGTGGACCTATATAACTACCAAGGTGTTCTGTGGACTGATTTAGTGATACTTTGCAATCTAAGTAATTATTTGCATGGTAATCCTGTGACAGATGGATTACACACTATTAATTAAATAACGTGAAATTGTGACACTTGAGAGACATTTATGTGCACAGTACAGACACTAAACAGCTATCATACCTTGGTTGGCAGGCATGGAAATAGAACCCAGAAGCTGAGGACATTTGCATAGAATGTATTAATTGACTTCAGCAACTTATAACAGACACATAGGATAATAGAATTATAGGATCATAGGAGGGTACTAGTCTATTGGCCCTGATGCCCTTATAATGCTAGCCAAGAGTTTAGCCCATGTTTAGACAAGTCAGCACCCAGAGCCCCTGTTCAGCAGGAATCCGAGGAGTGTATTTTCTGTTTCCCATCCAGTTATCCAGGCTGCACTTAAAAAGAGATAATGAGGTACTCTGCTTGAAGAGGAGAGGTAGTCTATTCCACAGATGGGGGTTTCTCTGGGACACAAATCTATCCTATTGATATCACAGACCAGGTTGAGGTCACAAGTACAGGTTGCTCGAATGGAGCTTGACTTGCAGATATGCAGCAGTCCCATCAAGGTGGGGTCTGAGATAGCTTTGTATGCCAGATAGAGGTCACCTCTGAGGAGTCTGTATGAAACTGAGTAGAGGGATGGGGCTTTTAGCCTATCTGTGTAGGGTAGATGTTTGAGGCCCAGGATTCTTCTGGTGAAGAACCACTGAGGTCTCTCCAGCTGTTGCATGTGCTTTGTGAGGTACATGCCGAAAGGGGGTGTTGTACTCAATAATTGGCCTTATAAGGGAAGAATACAGGGATATTATGACCTCTTTGTCCCTGGATGAGATACCCTTACTTATGAGGCTGGCCATGTAGAAAGCATTCCATACAATGGAAGCAACATGGTGGTCAAAAGTCAGGTTGCTATCAACTCGGGTGCCCAAATCCCTCACGACTGATTCTGTACTTAGGACATTATTAATGTGATAATATGTGTGGGGACATCACTCTCCCTAAAGGGGATGATGATGCATTTTTTGGCATTCAACTTGAGGCCATGTTTCTGGCACCAGTCATTTGTCTGGGTCAGACTCTCTTGGAGGACGTCCACATCACTTGGACTATTGATGACTGCACCCAGCTTGCAGTCATCTACAAACTTGGTCAGCCATATCCCACTGGTTTTGACCTGCACCTCAGAGAAGCATATCCTGAATAACAGAGGTCCCAAGACAGATCCTTGGAGTATGCCACTCATTACGGGTCTACTGCTTGAGGTGGCTTCCCTATTTTGATTAGGTGGGTTCTATCAGTGAGCCAGTTTGCTGCCCATCTGGTAACATATGGATTGATGCCTAGTTGAGCGAGTTTATCTACTATGCCCGAGTGGGGAATAGTGTCAAAGGCTTTGGACAGGTCAAGGTAGGCAGTGTGCACCATCTTCCCCTCTTCCATGGCTTTGGTGACTGTCTAAAAGAAGACATTCAGATTTAATAGACATGACCTCTCCTTGACAAAGCCAAACTGTGAGGAGTCAAGACTTTAGAGGTTGCCAATGTCCCTCTTAATGAGAAACATGATAATCTGTTCCATGGCCTTGCAGATCAGGCTAGTTAGGCTGATGGGTCTATGATTTCCTGGATCAGTGGATGCTCCACCTTTTTGTAAAGGGATGACAGTGGCTGTCCTCCACTCAACTGGGGCAAAGCCAGTACTCAGGCTTTGGTTGAATAGGGTGCCTAATGGTGCTGCAAGTTTATCCCTGAGTTCATGTAGGATGCAGCCTGAAATGTTATTGTGTCCCATTGATGCTGTATTTTTTGCCTTTGAGAAGGCAGTTATGACCTGTTCCCTAGAGATAAGGGATTGGGGCAGGTACTGGGGATGTCTTGATTTACTGATGGGGGCAGAGGGGAGAAGTTTTTGCCGAATCTGTCAGCCAGTAGATTGGCTATATCTATGACATTTGTGTATGTGGTGCCCTTGACCACCAGTTCTGAAAAGATCTGGGTGTTTCCTTTGAGATTGCAGATGTGTGTGAAGAAGGCCTTATGGTTGTCTCTAGCAGATGTGGCCAATTTGGACTCAAGGGTGGCTTTAGAGGATTTCACTAGTGCTCTTGTTTGCTTGTTCTGGCTCAGGAGAGATTGCTTCCAATTGGGCATTTGCTCCTTCTTGATCCTGGATAGCAATTTTTCCTTTTGTTATATAGTTTACTTATTGCAAATGTCTGCCAGACAGGTTTACTCTTCCTTGCAGAGGACGATTTTGTCCTGTTAGGTATTCCTGATTCCATGCATCTATATAAATGCTTTTATAGTACTTTGGTGTAGATTTGGACATTGGTGCTTGTTTCTACAGTGGGGGAGTGGGCTGTGACACTGTTTATACCATCCCTCAGGAGGTTGGAATTAGCTTTGGAGAAGTTTTTTTGTTTGATCCTAGCTAGAGGGGGATCAGGGGAGAGAGTGACTTCAAATCGACCACTTTATTGTCAGATCATACCAGGGAGAATGATACCATTGGGGTGCTGCAGTGGCTACTCATGTTGGTTAATACCAAGTCCAAGATATTATCACCTCTTGTCGGGGTATCGACTAGCTGTTCCAAGGCAGTTGCATTGATAAAATTGAAGAATTTCTGGGTGTATGTATTCTGCCATTAGTATTTTTTCCAATCTATGGTTGGGTAATAAAAGTCACCCAGGATCAGGGTAAAGGGTTGAATCTTGATAGATTTAAAGAGGTCCAGATAGGTGGAGTGGGCATCTTGAGTTAAATTTGTAGGCCTGTAGCTAGCTATAATTTGAATAGGGCCTTGTCAACAGTTAACTGCACCTGGAGTGTCTCCTGTGCATCATACTGTTTGACCAGCCTGGAGGTGTGTTTGTCTTTAATATATATTGAAGCACCACCTCCTTTGGCTTTGCTGCCCACATTTTGGGGTCTGAATTTATGCTAGGATGAGTAACTAGGTAAGGCTGGGGTGCTCTCCACAGCTTTGAACCAGGTTTCTGTGACTGCACAAATATCATCAGGGTTAGGAATGCTTGCAATGAGTGCAGTTTCATGTTTAGACTCCTAGCGTTTAGCAGCATGACCTTTAATTTGCATTTTGTTAAGATTTTTATGTTGGCAGTATCAACCTCATGACTTTTCCTAAAAAAGGCACTATGGGGGAGACAAGGACCTTTGCCAGAAGCCTGAAGCCCAAGTGAGACAGATGCAGGCCATCTCTAGCGAAGCATTGTGGTCTGTCAATCATATCTTCCCATGCTGTCAGGCACTGGATCCCCCTGGTATGACTCCAGAAACTAAGCCAATTGTTAAAGTCAATAATTTTCTGTTTGTATTGTGGCATCATTCTGGGTGATGGTAGAATTCTACTTAAGGCTAGTGACATACCTGCCTGGGACACATATTCAGTGAGCTCAATCATGTCTCTCTTCATATAGTCCAGGGAGGTATGTCTCAAGTCATTCACGCCAACATGGACTATGACAGAATCATAACAGTACATGCTGTTGAGAGACTTGAGTGCATGTGTGATATGGTGAATTCTGGCACCTGTGAAACAACTAACCGTGACTTTCTCCTTATCCAGCCTAGTGAGAGGCACATCTGTGTGTCTCACAATGGAGCCTCCTATAGCTAATATGTTGTGTTTATGATTAGGTCCTAGTGGATATAAGGCACTGGTGTGTGGACTATGTGTGCTATATGGTGTGGAAGATTGTGGAGTTCTCATGTGTTTTTACCTCTGAGGTCTCCCGGTATGGCATACAGCCATACCCAGATTACACATTTTACTGCTGACTGAACATTGCTGATGAACACATTCTTGCTAATGATTTTAACAGTCTGTGACATCTAAACACGCAATTCTATGCATAATATGGGCTATCTCACCCATTTACCTGTAGTTTCTCTGGAGAGAGAAATTGCGAGCATTATATGACTGCTACTGTAATATTTACTGCTGCATACCACTGGCTTTGAACCCTGGACTGTGTGTGGCAAAATGCACTATATACAGAGCATTTAATAAACTGAACTACTGAGTCACTGCTGATTACTGACTGATACTTGCCTAGAGCTCACCTGGAACCAAATTATGACCTGGTAGTACACCAGTGACAGTAGGATGCACATGCATGAAATACAAGCATAACACAGATAGTAGGTAAGGTATATTTCATTATCATATCTGTAAAGTCAACAAACAATATCAGCTCATGGAGTGGGCTACCTCACCCATATAACTTTATTACCTGATGTCTGTGGATGACAGAGCATTATGTGATCAATACTGGCCTAGAGACAGCCTTAAACAGTAGTATATGAGTTAACCAATACAATTTGCAGCCATTAGATTTGCATTCTACAGCTATTACAATGTTATACTTGACTGCAGTTCCTTACCTTACAGCCTCAATACATGCAACTCTACTGCAAAGGTTACGACAACATAATCCTGATGTAGACCATTTTACTTGGTGTTGTTAGTACTGTTTCATGTTTTTATTGAACTACAGTTGGTATTATAAATTTATCACACTACAACTCTAATTCCACATTTATTGCATTACAAACTTTATTGTATATAGTTTAATGCAGTTATTGGTATTGTTTCATGTTTCTATTGCATTACAGTTGGCATTTTTCATTTATTGCACTACAGCTCTAAGTCCACATTTATTGCACTACAAACTTTACTGTATATACTTTATTGCAGTTAATGCTTTACCCTTTCTTGCTTATTTCACTACAGTTAGCATAATACATCCGTACTCACCACACTCACAGCGCAAGCTGGCTAAGCGCCTAGCATGCGACTCGGCATTGTGAGCCCTCTCAGGTGTAACTATTGGGAGAGGAGCACACGGTTATGCATACCAGTTTTTCAGACTTTTAGACTACATATTGGTAAAACAGAGGTAAAATTACGTACATCCTTGTGGGGCATTCTCTGCCCTTGCTTCTTGGACCCAGGTGTCCAAGGTTTCCCATTTTCATCTTTTCAGGTCATCATGGTGGTGACGACACTGCTCACCCATGCAGGGGATACCAGTAGCACTGGTGAGTTCTTTGGCCAGCTAGTCTGAGGTCTCTGTCTTACATTCCAAGCCCTGGAAACTGCTCTGCAGCAGCCTGTCATCATGGCTTTTCACAAGGAGCCCAACCATGACCCTAGACTCTAGAATGCTCCAACACTGTGCCCGAAAGCATGCACATTTACCAACACCACCACCACCAGCCATATTATACCTTCAGTTGACAGATCTCCAATGGATTTTGCTATATTCCTGCCTATTGGGCTTAATATAGGCTATTTTCCTGCTCTTACACATCATTGGGCAAAATTAAAAAAGTACCATGTTGCTTAGCACAGAGCAAACCAGTGCAGCTGAGTTGAGAAGCACAAAAACTCACAGAACCACAATCTTAGTGGAGCTTAGCAGCATCCAAACCAGCCAAGAAGAGCTGAGCAGCACACAAACATTGGCAGCCATTACCATGTTTATGCGGTGCTTAGGAGGTCTAAGCACAGTTAGGCTGAGTTTAGCAGAGCGCAGTAAGGGGCATATTTTAAAGTGTCTGCATAATATGTATATCAAAATTAAATACATATGTTCCCTTCCATGTATTCAAACCCTGGATCTACTGCACATTAAGCTACCCAATTAGCTACATGGATATTAAGAAATCCGGTATACCTTCACATACACCACTGAGCTACCTATAAGCAGTACTGAGCACTACGCCGTGGTACGCAAATACATTTAGACATGCTTAAACACACCTTTAAATAAATAATTAATTACATCTGGTTTCTATTTTTAGATGTCTGACAGGTGTCTGCTATCTTATATGTGAGCATAGGTTGGCATTGCTGTGCTCTAAGCTGCACTACACAAACATGCTTTTTAAAAAAAAATAAAATAAAAATAAAACAAAAGGACATTGCAGGGGGACTCATACTCATCTCCAGCCACAGTTGGCACTACACCTCTCCCTACACTGATTCAATAACCGTGTTCCTTGGCTCTCTTTTGGCAAAGTGCCATCATTAATATGCATGGCGCACTGCCAAGGGGGAACCGTGACCACAAACATGGATATATTCTGTGCTCTACATGGTGCCTGCATGGATTTTATTAAATCTTGGAGTGTGTCTTTTTTTTCAGACTTCATACATTTACAAAGTGAAGTTGCTAGATTTTCTTAGACACAATACTGCAGTTTACTGTTTAGTTAACAACTATACAGTGTGTATTTCCATGGCATCTGCTGGTCTTGACATAAAACTTCACTATTTACATGACAACAATAGTGTATACTACAGAGATATAACTTTTTCTATAACCTGTTGAGAGGGTCATACTTCAGTAAAACCTTCGGCCAATTGCTCTATGTTAAGTTTAAAATACAGGGAGACTGCTGTGAAACAATGCATAAGATCATTCATGGGTTTCATTGGCTCTGTACTGCAAGCGACTTATTTTCATTATATAACTGATATTTTGGACCACTGTAAGTTGTAAATGTGTCATTTATTAGTTGTAAATTGAACTCCAATTTAACAAATCAAATGTTATACTAATACTTGTATATTTATCCCCAAGAATGTTAAAACACAATAATCTCTCTCTCTCTCTCTCTATATATATATATATATATATATATATATAAAATCAAATTATCTTTCTGCTTGTATATCTATATATGTATACATGGTATCTACGTATCTCTGCCTATCTATCTACCCATCTGGCAAAATGGTTTATTGCAACAGAAAGTTGTTGTGTGTACTTAAGGGAATGTGTTTATTAAATTATGGGGGAGCTGTATTTTAAAGCAATGCAATGTAAGCTATCACATGGGGGGGGGTCTCTCTCACTAATACTTTGCTAGAATCTCCTTCTGTGACTCTATAACATTCAAGTGCCCAAAATGCCCACAGATATCACAAAGTCCGACTGGTCTCTACAGTTTGGCAATCTACATTTTCAGGTTTGTCCTGACTATGGAACTGTATAAGGCATTAATCTGTTTGCTGTAGCACAGTACATGATTACCAACATTTTTTACAACTCTGGGTATTACTTTCCAGCTCTGAATGATCCAAACAATTTTCCACTAAGAAAGTGTTTGGATTTGTTCACTAGAATCTACCTCTTGCAATATGGAACAAATAGGTAAACTTTGGAAGACTACCTCTCCACAGTGTGGACCAGAATTCTGTAAACTGATAATTTTTATTGACATTTTTTGAGCATCCCTGTCCCAAATGCACTCAGTATTGCCACATTTCATATAGGCTTTTGCACTTTGCTTCCTTTACATCTACATTGTGTTCTCTTCCTGTTTGTTTGTGTCTTTCGGCTTTTCCCGGTTAGGGGTCGCCACAGCGGAACTCTGGTCCGCTAATGATTGACAGTAGAGTTTTACGCACTGGCTTGCCGGGCCTAACGCACAACCTTCAATGAAGGAATGCCCATTCATGCATGTCGCCACACAGAAAATGCTCTAACTGAGAATCGAATGGGCAACGTCTAACTGTGAGGCGACAATGCTACCACAGCACCACCACCGCGTGTTCCCTTCCTGTAAAATTTCTATTATACATATGTTTGTTTCTTTTCAGATCTTTCTACTGATCATGTAACTATCTTTGCTGCTTTACTCTCTTCTCTGGTTATCTATTATTTCAAGCTGATTATGGACTTTCATTTGTATTTTACACTAGTTTGCATTAAGGTATGGTAGGGTAACTGACAGAATACATTAACTGCTTCAACTTTTATTTTTTTACCCTTGGTAATAAACAATTCAAGGCCATAATTACCCAATTACTGCTGGTTAAATCAATCATAATTTCCATTTGAGAAATCAGAATATTTGCATTGTCATAGGAATGGTTAGCAATCTACTTTACACAGAGTGCAAGGTACATTGACATACTTACAGTGGTGTTCATGATGGCTTGATTCCAAAGTCATTCCTTTGGATATTGTATGCTAGAGTTATACAAGAAATCACCAATGTTCAGAATGCTATAAGTCACACCCTAACATAGTAATAATATGCTGATCCCACTAAAATAGCCTTGTAAATTAGCAGGGGATGCCAGTGAACACTGGCATGCCACATGGAATAGGTATTCTTTCTAGTGCCCATTGTGACAGGCAGCATAACATAGCTTTTGTTATCTATCAGGTCCTAACCCACATGCCTGTTCTTTAGAACCTGATATTCTCTGTCACCTCTGTACTTTGTAGGACTTGCAGAACTGCATTTCCACACAACGTATACAATCTACTTAGAATCTACATGGATAGTAATCTTGACTAAGCAGTGACATACAAAATATCCATATCATTCTCTCTCTTTGCACACATACTCTTTCTCTCTCTCACACACACACACACACACAGACACACACACACACACTAATGACATTGATGTCCATATCACAGAGACACATACAACTTCTGTGTTGTGTATCATAGACACATATGCAAGCAGATGTCAGAGGAATGCCAAGTGACATGCACATCTAAACACTGACATTATTTATTTATTTAACATTTGTTTTCTAGAGAAAGTCTGACTGGGACAGAGCCCATTTTCAGCAGGGGCCTGGGTAGAAATACTCCAGGCACATGTCTTTGGAATGTGGAGCATCAAGAGGAAACCCACAAGAATGCAGATAGGGCATGCAAACTCTTCACAGAAAGCACCCCAGCCAAGAATCGAACAGAAGAACCTCTTGCTGTGAGGTGACAATGCTAACCACTGCACCACTATGCAGATTTCAAAACTGGTAATGAATTATAAAATAAACAAGAAGAAAACAGACGGAAAAATGGAACTACTGAAACTTTTGTTTAATAATAAGTACATAAGTTTATGCTTTTGCCTATACACAGTATCCAGTCAGATTTTATCAGAACAGTGAGCATTTCAAACCTAGGTATTTAGAAATAAATTAAAAAGCATGTTACTAGCACGCAACCAGTAAAGATACCCAATCACAAAAATGATAATTTAGAAGTACACCTCATAAAACAGAACTGAATGCAACAATAAAGTAAATATAAATCAAAGGGAACATGATGTGCTATAAACCAAAATAAATACTGTTGTGTGTATACTCTTATCAAAGAAAAGTATGAAATTAAACAAAACGTGTATTATGAAAATTTTAAAGAAGTCCATTAATAAAAATTTGTCACTGTAAATTCTCCACAAAACATTAAAAAGTCATTTGTCCTATAATAAATGTCGGACCTACTAACAGCCTTATTTCAGTCTATTCAAATTCCCGAATATGCTATTGATAGTAATGTGCTCATTAAGGATGGGGAGTAGGGGTGATACATTCAACAGCAGCTGGCAATGTGACTCTCTCAAGGATGGATTTAAAGTTACCTCTTAATATCCATCTTTAAAATGTTCTCTATTAAAAAAAAAAACAAAAAAAAAAAACTTTTGTGTTTTACCCAGGCAGAGCTGTGTTTATAAAGGCCATTGTTCATATTGCAAACATGAATAGCATTGTTTTGTAGCACCTACAAAAGGGTCTCTTACCCCTGAAAAAAATACCCTTCCTGCCACCCTCCTTACCTTTCATATGTAATGGTCTCCCTTCTGTACTTCTCCCAAATTGCTGCTCTTCCAATATCTATTGTCTTATTTCCTAATTCCCTGTCATTTATGTGATGAAATGGGCTGCCATTTTGCTGTGCACAACTACACTGTTCTGTCTGTTGGCTACCACATTACTTTTATTTTTCTGGATGGTCACTAGATGCAGAACTACATTGCCATTTTGCTGTACACAATTACACTGTTCTGTCTGTTGGCTACCACATTACGTTTATTTTCCTGGATGGTCACTAGATGCAGTTATATGGAACTACATTGTGTGTATGAGCATTACTGGCTGTGCAGCTCTTTGTTTGCTGCCATGTCTATCATATTGATTTATACATGTAGCTTTGGCCCTTCAGCACCTTACTAATGCATGCTAAATTTAATCCTGCCACTGCCCTTAACTTGACCACATAACCTCCCTTAGAAAAACCCTTTCCGTAACACTACCATTAAACAAGACATTGAAACACGCACACTACATAAAATAGCAGAGGCACACATACATACATATACACACAGGCAAAACACTGAATCTATCCCCTTATCTAGCCCCTAATCTAATATTAACTTCAAACAATTACACACACACTCCCACTTTAAAATGACAAACCATAACTTACCTTATCCACATGATTGTGATCTTTTGTCTTTCCAAGTCTTCAAAAATTGACATACCTCTCAACTGTCCAGATTTCTTCAGAATGTCCAGGTTTCTGTCTTATATTTTTGGTCTGTTTCTCACAAAATCTGTTTATGTTTTATCACAAATCACTGGGAAGATCTGAGGATTGAAGACATTAGCTAGTATTAAAGAATAAGTACATCAGTACCCTGATTAAAGAACGACAGTTCTCCAGCAGGGTATTAACATACAAGTAATGCCCACTGAAAAATGAGTCTGATGCTTCATGGCAGCATATCAAGCTACAGTGGAGCTCAGACTGCAAAAAAAAAAAAAAAACGAACTGCTGCCATTACTTTACACTTGCTAAGCAGCGCTTTTGCTGTTTAGTGACTGTAAAAAATATTCTTTTATTTATCATTTGTTTACTGGGAAAGTCTGACTTGGAACAAAGCCAATTTTCAGTGGAGGCCTGGGGAGAAGCACGCCAGACACATGTCTTTATACCATGGGAAGAAATCAGAGCACCCGGAAGAAACCCACATGATTGCAGGGAGGGCATGCAGACTCTGCACAGAAGGCACCCCAGCTGAGAATCAACCCAGAGAGCCTCTTGCTGTGAAGTGACAGTGCTACCACTGCACCACTGCGCCACCCATATGAACAGAAAAAAAGTATGTGTATATGTATGTACATGTATGAGTGTGTTTACGTTTCTGTCTGCATGTCTGAGTGAATGTGTATATGAAAGCAGAAGAGACTGTGTGAGAGAGATTGAGAGAGCATGAGAGCGATCTTGTGTGAGTGAATGTGTGTATGAAAGTAGAAGAGACTGTGTGTGTGAGAGATCAAGAGAGAAAGTGAGACAGATCTTGTATGAGTGAGTGTGTGTATGAAAACAGAGGAGACTGTGCATGTGAGTGAGACTGAGAGAGAGAGAGTGGACTTCTGTGCACAGCTCTCAGTTGTTCAAATTTTTGCAGAATGTCCAGATTTTTGCCTCATATTTTTTGTCTGTTCCTCATTAAATCTGTGGTTTTCTAAAATTTTCAGGCAAATCACTAAATAATGATAGGCATTTACGTTTTGGGATTTATATCCTTCAGAAAATGCATAACAGTAATATTAAAAACGTGTCCCTATTTTTGGGGCTATGTCCCCCCATTATTTTTGACTTTGTTCAGATTTTTTTTGTGCTAAGAGGTTGAGTGTTATGCTTGTATGAGTGAATGTGAGTATGAAACCACAGGAGACTGTGTATGAATATGTATGTGTGTGGAAGTAGAAGAGACTGTGTATGAGAAAGAGAGAGAGAGAGAATTTGATCTCTGTGTTTTACTTACTAATTTATTTGCAAGTACTATATTATTTTTTGTACATATTTTTGATATAAAATGCTTCTTCCACCACCATTAACATATACTACAGAAAGCTTGAAACATTAGGAGGAGCATCTAATTAACATCAAAAATATATACAAAAAAATACAGTACTTAAAAAACGTTTGAAACATTAGGCGGAGGAACTCATTTACATCAAAAATACATAAAAATTAATATAGTACTTAAAAATAAGTAAGTAAAACACAATTTTACAGGTAACCCATCCTCTAAGTGCAATAATGCCCTCCAGGGTGTGTTAATGTGAATTAACACCCTTCTAGGGGTGTAGAGGCCCTCTGCCTGTGGCGTTGGACCTTATAACACCCCTGGTCGGGAGTAATTACACATAAATACACACTCTGTTGGTCATTATTACTTATGCACACATTTGAGTTCCATGCTTCATATTCTTTAGAAAATGCATGGAGAGACAACTCCTGTTATCCTATCGATTTTCTAAGTTTATAAGAGCAATATTTTAAATCTGTCCATATTTTTGGGCCTTTGCCCTCCCATTATTCTGGGCTTTGTCCAGATTTCTTGCTCTAAGAGGTTGAACGGTATGTCGACAATGAAAATTCAAGATGAAATTCCTAAGCAGATCTGATAGAGTGAATGATATCTATATATCTATCTATCTATATATATATATATATATATATATATATATATATATATATCTATATATATCTATATATATATATATATATATATATATATATATATATATACACACACACACACACACACACACACACACAATATATATATATATATATATATATATATATATTTATATATATATATGTTTATAATACATATAATACACACACAAAATGACAGTATTTTCTAGTAATTTCCTAGCATAAAAATGTAAAGTATTATTTCACTTCTTAAGTTGTTACATACAAGCAGATATGTAAAGTGACTTATGCTAGGTAATATTTATAGTACTAAAATGTCATGTATTATGACCAAGAATAATTAATACTTATATCAGTAGTTCTCTTTATATATCTACATCTACATCTACATCTTTATTTACCCCTCTCTGTATATATATATATATATATATATATATATATATATATATATATATATAAAACACCATTATAATAATATTTTGTAATCTCATTGTTTAAAATTTACTGTGAAACATTATTGTTAACATTAATCTAATTGAAAATTATTTAAAATAGAGATATTTGATACCTAAACATATTTTTTCTGGGGGTGGGATTGAGGGTAGGATAATGCTATACAACTGAATATGATTACACCTAATAAAATGAAGCCCACAGTGCTCTCAGTAGTAAAACTGGTGGACTGACAATAAGAAATGTGAGTTATCTATATGAAATGTATACTGCTGGAAGGAGTACCCGTGTATGGTGATAACTGTGATGACTTGTTATGTGTATGTCTTATGAAGTGTACACAGACAAAATGCAAAATTTATACAGATCAGTTCTTAGGTCTGTTTTAAATTCTGTGCACTGGCAACATACATACTGCCTGGTCACTATCTTGTGAGAAATGACATTTTACAAGGGACACAGAATACATCTTACAACTGTCTTTGACAAACCATGTTTGCATTCTTACAGACTTCAATGTCATGGTTACATGACATTCACAGAAAATGGGAGAGAGGAGAAGAGAATCATCTGGAAGGTAGATTTAGAAGAGCAAACTTAGGGAGTGCAAACAATTTGTGAGAACAGAAGGTAGGAAATATGAAGGGCTATGTAAACCAAAGGGGGTGATATAGGAGATATTTGTCAGATACAAGTCATATAGCAGAAGCTTATGACTTCTTCTACCTTCTAATCAGCAAAAAGAAAATCAAAGCTGCTAGGAAGAAAGGGTGCACTGACAGGTTTCCACAATGCAGTTTGTAATATAGAAGCCATTATCCCAAGTTGTGAAAGTTGCTGGTTCCCTCTCTTTATGTAAAATTGTGAATAGTGGGGAGCCATAGCCAGTTCTGGACCCTATCTTGTTTGGCATTTATTTATTTATTTTTTTTGCAGACATTCAAGCCAATATATCAAATGTGTGGTTGATCAAGATTGCTGATGATTACAAACTGAGCACTGTTATCCACTCATCCACTGATGCAAAACAGCTCCTGTAATAGCTGAAATATGCACATGCTTTGTTTATCAAAAACGGTCTAAAGGCTAACAGAAAACGGGGTAGCATAGTACTGTTTGGCAGAAAGGTTGTTCCTGCCTTATGCTGTAAATGATATTCCTTTTCATAGGTTCATAGGTTCATAGGTTCATAGGTTCATACTAGGCTATCTGCCCTAGGGCATTTATAAGCCTAGCCAGAATGTGTTTGGCTTTCGCCACCCATTTTAAATTTATTTTGCTATGCCCTTTTCAGACAGATACATTCATAAAACATCTAAGTACTTATGTGTATAGCTTTCTCTCATTTGATCATCATGTTTCCATAACAGTCAGGAAATCCTTTTATATGTCCTAGTTAAATTCAAAGGAAATATCTTCAAGATCCAAAGAAGACATCCTACTACTGTACTCTTCCCTTATCAGACCCAACATTGAAATAGTATCCCTTTTGGTATGTACAAATCCAAGCATATCACTCAAGTGGAAAGGCTCCAAAGATTTCTAAACAAGAAAATTAAAGTTTTAAATGCTTTAACTACCCCAATAGATTAGCATGACTCTCCTTTTACTCAGTAGCCTACAGGTTGCTGCGAGATGACTTGTGTCTTGCTTTCTAAGCCATTAACGACCCAGTCCTATTTGACCTACTATTTCTTTGCAAAACCAATGTCTTTTTTCTGGCAGGTATTTTGGTTCCCTGGGTTTGAACTCCGTTCATTCTCACTCTGCTTGGGCTCACTCCTCACTTGCAGAATCCCTTAGTGCTAATCTTCTTATTTATATTCATATATTAATCATCCATCATATTAAACAACAAAAGTAGAAATAGAGCCATAATCTCACAAAATTTCAAGCAATACACCTTCAAGTCAGCCCTACAATCAATCAATGGATTTAATCTAAAAATCCTCCCTCTTTGAAGCAGACCTCTCTTTCAGGACAGTATTCTTAAATATTCTAAATAGCATAACATCCCTTAGAAGCAAAAACAGTTAAAACCAACCATGCTCACTAGCTGTCTAATAAAACTAGACATCTTTGCATAACAGGGATAAAGCTTGGGAAAAAATGGAAAATGAACAACTTCTGCAGGATTTTAGACAAATTTGAAACCTTACAAAAACAGGTAAACCGTGACAAAAAAATTACATTAATCTGCAGAACTGCCATAGACAGTTTCCCAAAACACTGTGATCCTCCATCAATGATTTAATCATCCAGGGATAAAAAACAATCCAAATCCTTCACCCCCCATTGAAATTGCTAGCCAGTTTAATATCTACTTCATATATGGCATCATTGTCCATACAAAAAACAGCCATAACATCCGTAATATCCATATTCCTCAAATCCCTCCCACTACTACACCCCTTTCAGGTTAAAAATGCCCATACTTCATGTATAAAACATTACTTTACAATATCAAACTATGTTCACCATCTGCAGATAACATCCCACCTGAATATTTCAAGATAGCAGCCAGTGCTATAGCATAACTAGTATCTCTCCTTGTAAACATGTCAGTACAAGAGTGCTGTCATCCTTCCTCTTGAAAAAGTCAAATATAATCCCACGCATGAAGTGGGGACCTCAACAGAAATATCCAGCTTTAGACTCATTGCCATCCTATCCCCCTTCACAAAAATATTGAAGAAAGTTATCCACAAGCATCTTCTTCAATGCATCTACACAACACGATTTCCACCCAGCACACAAGTACTACAACTACCCTTATATCCTTCCTTGATACTATCAGCAAAGCTAGGGATAATGGTACATTTTTATCCTCATTTTTCCTAGACCTAAGACCTTCAACACTGTACCACTTAGCTAACTCTTAGACAAAATCTCTTTCCTTGACCTGTCATATTCTACTCTCTGTTAAGTGGCTCTGCACCCTATCCCCTTTCCTGCTAGTTAACGCAGGTGTACCCCAGGGCACTAATCTCAGTTCCCTGTTGTTTAATATATTCAACAGCAATCTCTATACTTATGTCTGTCATATAATATGCAGATGACACTTCTCTCATTTGCTCTTCTGATAGCACTGAAAGAATACTATGTTCTATTTAGTATACACTGTCTTTTCAAACTACTGCTAGCATGATTATTAGCTTGAATAAAAGCTGCAAGAATTATATTAAATATAAGGGGTTAATTTAGAAGTAGTATAAAATGCAAAAAAATAGTAAGTGTGCTGGCAAGCATATATAGCTTAGTTAGATTTTTGGCATCCATGTAAAGGAGTATGTTATTGAGAAACAAAGTCTGTAAAAATAACTGCGCAGATGGTAGCTGGAAGGACATCAGTGAAGTAAAGAGATGTAACATCAAACAAGATAACACTGGAACATCATATAGTGCTGGAACACTACGTTTCAGATAACTGAGTTTCCTTGGACCACCGAACTTAAATCAAGGACAAATCATAAATTAGAAGAACAAAGAACAACTGTTATATAAAGAAAGAACTGTTATACATCAGACTTTGAAAAACATATCAGACC